>NW_022982987.1:0-27700 GCF_902652985.1 Pecten maximus
TAGACACCAATAACTAGACACCAATAACTAGACACCAATAACAAAGAAACCTTTCAACAAGGATGAATTCAGACAGTCTTTGTGCAGGGCTCTGTGGCATCTTTGTGAAAATATATCTGCTAAAAAGATGTGGCTTTCTCCCGAAATTATATCGTGTTTGTATTAAATGCCAGAAATCTGAGATAAGTAAAGTACATTTTATGTTAGAGTACACTGAAAAAAAGAAGCTCTTTGATGGCACATCAATAACACTCATGTACAGTGAATTATTTCACATTTTAAACCTTTACGGAAATACAGTACACCGGAAAAATTCAGCTGTTGTAATGAGAAATGTTCACGACGGACCAATCAATTCGGTTCTACAAGATAGATTTTGCACAGCTTTGTTTGTTATTGGTCCCCAGTGATTTCATTGTGATTTTATGGTGTTAATGGAATCTGAAAAAAAGCAAAACTGTATATTTATTTACCTACCGCTTTTAGTTGCCGTGGGAACCATACCACATTTTCAGAGCTGCTGTTTATGATGCAGAATTTTAGTTTTAAAGTTTCCTCTTGGGAAGATTTAACAGATAATAGAGTTGGCAGTTGTTACAGGTAAATCTGTATATGAGTTGAAAATCTAAAGTGATACAACATGTGATTTAATTTCTTGTGTTGTAACATGGTCATGTTTATGAGGTGTTTCTGTTTTTATAAAGTAGAAATTAATGGAAATATAGATTAAACATTGATGTAGACGTTGTTACAAGTATTCCTGTTTTGAAACTGAAATCAACAAATCTTCTGGAATGAGTAAGATTGCAATAGAATCAGAGATGTAAATTCTACAGAAAATCAGAGACTTAAATTCTACAGTTTTAAAAATGTAAATGGTACACAGCATCAGAGATGTAAATTCTACAATTATAGAATCAGAGATGTAAATTCTACAGACAAAATCAAAGATACAAATATTGAAACAGAAATGTAAATTTTACAGACATAGAATTAGAGATGTAAATTGTACGGATATAGAATTAGAGATGTAAATTGTACGGATATAGAATCAGAGATGTAAATTGTACGGATATAGAATTAGAGATGTAAATTTTACAGACATAGAATCAGAGATGTAAATTGTACAGACAAAATTAAAAGGTACAAATATTGAAACAGAGATGTAAATTTTACAGACATAGAATTAGAGATGTAAATTGTACAGATATAGAATCAGAGATGTAAATTGTACAAAGATGTAAATTGTACAAAGAATTAGAGATGTAAATTGTACAAAGAATTAGAGATGTAAATTGTACGGATATAGAATTAGAGTTGTGAATTCAACAGATATAGAATTAGAGATGTAAATTGTATGGATATGGAATAAGTGAAGTAAATTGTACAGATATAGAATTAGAGATGTAAATTGTACAAAGAATTAGAGATGTAAATTGTACAAAGAATTAGAGATGTAAATTGTACGGATATAGAATTAGAGATGTAAATTGTACGGATATAGAATTAGAGATGTAAATTGTACGGATATAGAATTAGAGATGTAAATTGTACAGATAAAGAATCAGAGATGTAAATTGTACGGATATAGAATTAGAGATGTAAATTGTACAGATAAAGAATCAGAGATGTAAATTGTACGGATATAGAATTAGAGATGTAAATTGTACGGATATAGAATTAGAGAAGTAAATTGTACAAAGAATTAGAGATGTAAATTGTACAAAGAATTAGAGATGTAAATTTTACAAAGAATTAGAGATGTAAATTGTACAAAGAATTAGAGATGTAAATTGTACAAAGAATTAGAGATGTAAATTGTACAGATATAGAATAAGAGATGTAAATTTTACTGACATAGAATCAGAGATGTAAATTGTACGGATATAGAATTAGAGATGTAAATTGTACGGATAGAATTAGAGATGTAAATTGTACGGATATAGAATCAGAGATGTAAATTGTACGGATATAGAATTAGAGATGTAAATTGTACGGATATAGAATTAGAGATATAAATTGTACGGATATAGAATTAGAGATGTAAATTGTACAGACATAATATTAGTGATGTAAATTGTACGGATATAGAATCAGAGATGTAAATTGTACAGACATAGAATAAGAGATGTAAATTGTATGGATATGGAATAAGTGAAGTAAATTATACGGATATAGAATTAGTGATGTAAAGTGTACAGACATAGAATTAGAGATGTAAATTTTACAAAGAATCAGAGATGTAAATTCTGCAGACAGAGAATTAGAGATATAAACTCTACAAATATTGAAACAGAAATGTTGCTTTTACAGACAAAATTAGAGTTGTGAATTCAACAGATATTGAAACAGAGGTGTAAATTCTACAGACATAGAATCAGAGATGTAAATTGTACAGATATAGAATTAGAGATGTAAATTGTACAGATATAGAATCAGAAATGTAAATTGTACAGACAAAATCAGAGATGTAAATTCTATAGAATCAGAGATGTAAGTTCTATCTAGATAGCTTATACATATATTTGCAAAATTTTGTTTAACAAATAAGTTTAGAATAACACATTTTCAGCATGCAGACAAAGATAAAATTGACAGTGATGGTATAGATTTAATGGGAACACTGGTCTCAAAGGCCAATACAATTTCTTCATTGTGATGTTCCTTCATGTTCCTGTGAAATGTCACCATTCCACAAAGCACTATATAACCCCATTGTACTACACATCATTGACACTCTGTTTTGATTAGGCTGTCTATATTTGAAACTATTGCCGATTATCAGTGTGAAATGTGACGACTGCTACAGACCGTAGATGATGCAGCTGCTCTGAGGGAGGAGAGGAGGCAATGTGATGAGAAGGAGGAGAGGTCGAACATTTGATGGACACAAATAAGTTTCCTTTACACATAATGCACCAATCAATCTTATAGTATTAATTAAAAATTAAGAATTTTACCTCCAGTGTCTTCTCAAGGGAGTTTCAAATTTTCGCATCAATTTTAATCGTCTTGTTTTCCTGGACATTATCAAGCATATTCCTTCATGAAGATGAATGAAAGTTGTAACATTAACAACCCGCGGGATTAAAATTTTTAGAATTACTATTAATGATCATTAACTTGAAGTAGATTCAATGAGATTTTTTTCTTCATATTATTTTTAAACAGTGATGTGATCCTGTGTCTGCCGAGCATCCTCATTGGTAGTTTGTGTGTCTGATGAATAAGAACTCATATTAGATAACCATTTGTTAGCCGAAAGTGGATGCATACACACCCCATTAAAGAGGGGAGGTAATTCATCCCCGTGTAATGGTGAGGCTATGATAGATAGGAGATCATTCCAACTCATGCCACTTTGTCATGGGGACCTGATCCTCCGTGTTTCCGTAGCGACTAATGATAAAAAGCTGTTTAAACAAATGTGATAAAAGTTCTGCAAAGCTTTTTTGGGGGATAACTGAGGTATTAGAACAAATACATTGATAGGTTGTTTTTTCTTTTGTTTCCACTTTAATCCTTGTGTGATTAAGCCATGATCAATGCTGATTTACTGTGCCGAAATGACCTTTTTTTATGTGTATGCTTACAGTAACAGATATTAATATATGATGGTTATATCACTGTTAAGTAACATTAGTTCCCCTTTGTCTCAGTAAATTTCTCAGTAGACCATTCCTTCATAAACTAACAGTGATAGAATGATCGCAATTTGCATGAAGTCTTCTTGCATCAGATACAATTACTGGGAAAGCAAATTGAAAAGTTGTATTAAATTTGTTTTAACTTTTTTACATGATTAGAATTTAATTTAGCATTTAGCTTGGTTTCTTCTGTCAAAGTGGTATTGTAGCATACATTGTGACGTACATGTTTCAGTCAATCTTAAGTGGTATTGTGACATCAATTATGGCATATATGTTTCAGTCAAAGCAACATTGCAGCATACAAAAATTGTGTGATCCTGTCAAAGCAGTATTGCATATATATGTTCATGTTTCCATCAAAGTGTATTGTGATATACATGTTTCCATCAAAGCGGTAGGTATTGTGATATACATGTTTCATTCAAAGTGGTATTGTGACAAATTACATGTTTCCATCAAACGGTATTGTGATATACATGTTTCCATCAAGCGGTATTGTGATATACATGTTTCCATCAAAAAGTATTGTGATATACAAAAATATGTTTCCATCAAGCGGTATTGTTTCAGTCAAAGGGGTATTGTGATATGTTTCGGTCCAAGGGGATTGTGATTTTCATGTTTCGATCAAAGCGGTATTTTGATTTATTTGTTTAAATCAAATCGGTATTGTGATATAATCTTGTCCTACATTCAAGGTCACATGGGTCAAATAGGCTAAAATCTTTAAACAACTTCTTCTCAATAACCAAGAAGCCCACAGACTTGATATTGGGCCTGTGACATGCTAGGGTGAAGGGGTACCAACTTTTTCAAATGAATAACCTTGACCTACATTAAAGGTCAAGGGGTCAAATAGGTTTAAATCTTGAAACAATGATTTCTCGAAAGCCAAGAGACCAGATATTAGGCCAATATTATGCTGGAATGAATCTGATATTTGAATAAAGCTGTAATCAGATTAGTATCTGCAGAAATGACCTAGATCAACTTCAAGTTGCTGTATAGCCAGGTGAGCGATACAGACTCATTGGGCCTCTTGTTGTTATTTGTTACTTCAAAAATTGTTTTGAATATGTCCTCTTTCATCCTGCAATGTACAATGTCCATCTGGAGTTGGCCGATGGACAGGTAGTGGTGTGTCTGAGGTCTATAACTGTCTGAATGTTTATCATCTGAACTAATTAGCCCTGATATGTGCATGCTATTAGTGCCATCATGAAGGCCCATGTTGGTAAAGCATGCAAACATAGCTGAATCAACGTCTGGAATCAAACATTTCATCACAAAGACAGACTTGAATGAAAATTACATCTGATAGCATTTAAGATGGACTTTCTTAAAGCCTCAAATCATCTGATAGCTATGTTATTGGACTTGGACCATTGTCCCCGACAACAATGGACACAAGGGTAAAACCACTGGGAGATGATCATCCATTCATTGGGGCAATCAAATGACACACTTACATACACATGTGAATGCATTGTTATAAAACTGCATGTTTAGGAAACAAACTTTAAAAAAGCTACTCTAACAATAGATCAACAATACCCACATGAAAATCATGATCAATGAAACATTTTTCTGCAATTTATTTCTTTCCCCGGCTTAGTTAAAGGAATATCAGTAATAGAACATTAGCTGATTCACCAATAATATCGAAATAAAAATTCAGTAGATTCAATTGTACTTGGTAACAATGAAAATCAAACCACTTGGGATAGTATGATAGAGTAGAACCTGTCTAGTGAGACCATGGGATAGTATGATAGAGTAGAACCTGTCTAGTGAGACCATATATGTCTTTCACTTCCGTAAAACATGTCCTATGAATCCATCACAATACAGGCTTCTTTTGCTACAGTAAAACTTGTCTGTGAAACCAGGCCTTCTGCCACTACAGTAGATCCTGTCTTGTGAGACTAATAGAATCTATCATGGGTCTGTTCTGTGGACAGGGATATCTCAACCCGAGTGTAAGAGTTTGGCCAGAGTTTGGCCAGAGTTTGGCCAGCCAAACTCTTACATGAGGGTTGAGATATCCTTGTTTGTGAAACAGACCCATGTTTGATTATTTTTCTCACATATTTGCAAGCAAATGAAAGTTAATGAAATTTTTCATTGCCCCATCTTCAATACTCCTTGGAATGTGCATCAAATTGATGACGTCAACATTTACGACATGGTTACGTAACGTAAAATGATGTTACGTTATTATGAGCAGCGTCATATAGCGCATGCTAGCTTGTGAGACAAAGCCTCCTTTTGTCACTACAGTAGATCCTGTCTTGTGAGACAAAGCCTCCTTTTGTCACTACAGTAGATCCAGTCTTGTGAGACAAAGCCTCCTTTTGTCACTACAGTAGATCCTGTCTTGTGAGACAAAGCCTCCTTTTGTCACTACAGTAGATCCTGTCTTGTGAGACAAAGCCTCCTTTTGTCACTACAGTAGATCCTGTCTTGTGGGACAAAGCCTCCTTTTGTCACTACAGTAGATCCTGTCTTGTGGGACAAAGCCTCCTTTTGTCACTACAGTAGATCCTGTCTTGTGAGACAAAGCCTCCTTTTGTCACTACAGTAGATCCTGTCTTGTGAGACAAAGCCTCCTTTTGTCACTACAGTAGATCCAGTCTTGTGAGACAAAGCCTCCTTTTGTCACTACAGTAGATCCTGTCTTGTGAGACAAAGCCTCCTTTTGTCACTACAGTAGATCCTGTCTTGTGGGACAAAGCCTCCTTTTGTCACTACAGTAGATCCTGACTTGTGAGACAAAGCCTCCTTTTGTCACTACAGTAGATCCTGTCTTGTGAGACAAGGCCTTTTGTCACTACGGTAGATCCTGTTTTGTGATACAAGGCCTCCTTTGAGACCGCCCCTTCTTTCGCTCCTTCTTTATCCACAGTAGAACCTGTCTCTTCTTTATCCACAGTAGAACCTGTCCTGTGAGACTGCCCCTTCTGTCACTGCAGTAGAACCTGTCCTGTGAGGCCATTCCTTCTGTATCCACAGTAGAACCTGTCCTGTGAGGCCGCCCTTCTGTATCCACAGTAGAACCTGTCCTGTAAGACCTACCTTTCTGTATCCACAGTAGAACCTGTCCTGTGAGACCGCCCCTTCTGTATCCACAGTAGAACCTGTCCTGTGAGGCCACCATCTTTATCTACAGTAGAACCTGTCCTGTGAGGCCGCCCCTCTTTATCCACAGTAGAACCTGTCCTGTGAGGCCGCCCCTTCTGTATCCACAGTAGAACCTGTCCTGTGAGGGCGCCCCTTCTGTATCCACAGTAGAACCTGTCCTGTGAGGCCGCCCCTTCTGTATCCACAGTAGAACCTGTCCTGTGAGGCCGCCCCTTCTTTATCTACAGTAGAACCTGTCCTGTGAGACCGGCCCTTCTGTATCCACAGTAGAACCTGTCCTGTGAGGCTGCCCCTTTATCCACAGTCGAACCTGTCCTGTGAGGCCACCATCTTTATCTACAGTAGAACCTGTCCTGTGAGGCCGCCCCTCTTTATCCACAGTAGAACCTGTCCTGTGAGGTCGCCCCTTCTGTATCCACAGTAGAACCTGTCCTGTGAGGGCGCCCCTTCTGTATCCACAGTAGAACCTGTCCTGTGAGGCCGTCCCTTCTTTATCCGCAGTAGAACCTGTCCTGTGAGGCCGCCCCTTCTGTATCCACAGTAGAGCCTGTCCTGTGAGACCACCCCTTCTGTATCCTCAGTAGAATCTGTCCTGTGAGGGCACCCCTTCTTTATCCACAGTAGAACCTGTCCTGTGAGACTGCCCCTTCTGTATCCACAGTAGAACCTGTCCTGTGAGGGCACCCCTTCTTTATCCACAGTAGAACCTGTCCTGTGAGACCGCCCCTTCTTTATCCACAGTAGAACCTGTCCTGTGAGGCCGCCCCTCCTCTATCCACAGTAGAACCTGTCCTGTGAGACCGCCCCTTCTCTATCCACAGTAGAACCTGTCCTGTGAGACCGCCCCTTCTGTATCCACAGTAGAACCTGTCCTGTGAGGGCACCCCTTCTTTATCCACAGTAGAACCTGTCCTGTGAGACCGCCCCTTCTGTATCCACAGTAGAACCTGTCCTGTGAGACCGCCCCTTCTGTATCCACAGTAGAACCTGTCCTGTGAGGCCGTCCCTTCTTTATCCACAGTAGAACCTGTCCTGATTCGTAAGACCACCTGTTCTGTCACTACTGTAGAACCTATTTTGTGAGACTGCCCTTTCTGTCGCTAAAGTTGAGTCTGTCCTGTGAGATTATCACAATCATCTATAATTTCTGTTTTAGTAAGAGAAGGAAGGATCACCTGGCACAGAATCTATTATACCGTACTTTGGGATATTTTGGCGTCGCCAACATATGGCATTTTTGGTTCAAAATTGGGTGGTTAAATATTGGTGCGTCAAATTTTGGCGTTAACCATCATGTGTGTTAAATTTTGGCACTTACCTGTAGTTATGTAATTGATATGATTGTTCATTACGATTCAGTAACCCTAATGTAGCTGTTATGTATAGTAGTTACTACGTGAATGAATTTTATGACACATTTTGATGAAAACATACCTTTATTTGACGCGTTTTTATCAAAGAACAATATTCCAACACACATCAACACAGATCATGGAAGCTAGTAATGGGTAGGTAGTAAATGAACAGAAAGACGCTTGCTATAATCCAGATATTGTCCTGACAATTGTTTTCATGAAATTTTGGTGTGTTTAATTTTGGCTCATTCACCACAGGCGTCAAATAAACCAAAATATAACCACATCCAAAATATCCCAAAGTACGGTATAGAAGGGAGATATTGCTCATTTATCAGGTTCTGTTATGTAGAGAGATTAGGTGAAATCAGATTCCATGTAGATATGAGTGATTCTGCACAGGCTGTAATTATTCTGGGTTAGTGAGAAGTTTGTCTTCAAAAAATTTCTTCTGAATTTAAACCAAGAAGTCAAGAGTTATGATATTTGATGTTTAAAATGGAAGACTGGGAAGAAGGGATTATTTTAACTT
Source organism: Pecten maximus (assembly GCF_902652985.1). Classification (NCBI taxonomy): domain Eukaryota; kingdom Metazoa; phylum Mollusca; class Bivalvia; order Pectinida; family Pectinidae; genus Pecten; species Pecten maximus. The sequence goes on from NW_022982987.1 coordinate 8,679, forward strand.
GGACCCACATCGTTTACCAAAATTAGCTTGAAAAGTCATATGAATAAAATCTTTGTCTTCTTCCATATATTTCAGGACAGGTTAATTATACTGCTCATTGGGCCTCTTGTTGGAAAAGTACACACATTTTGGATCTGATACTTTGGGGACAAATTGTGAAATAACATTTTTTAACATGTTGAATTGTAAACATATATGCTGATGACCAGCCTTTCTGTCCTAGACAGTAAAAGTCATTTGTGATGGTGTTAGACAATCCTGCAGCACCCTCCGTTGTAATTATAGTCAGCCTATAGCAACATGTCGACTAATGAGCTCTTTTAGGTTGAAATTTTGATGTAGACTTCGCTAGATTGAAGTGGCTTTGAATGTCAAAATGATGTGATTTTCAATATCTACTGCAGACAAAATATTCATGTGTCAAAGGATGAGCATCCATCTATTCAATAAAGCCATTTACTTATCATCTACTTATAAACGTGTTTCCTTGGAGACCCAAATTTCTCCATAGCAACCATATAAGGACAACTGACCCCTTTCTGTGGTGAGGGTCTCTTGCATGGCCTAACCTTTGAACAGTATTACTTGACACGTGTTAAGTGATTTTATTGAGATGGAATTTGGTTGGTTAGAGCTGTACAAGAACATTAATTTGTTAAAATGGATTGAAGACATTGAGAAGTGTTGGAAAATTAATAAAATTACAATGTTACACTATACCCTAGAATAACATCAAGCTGTGACCCGTTTAAGTGTTTCTGATGACCTTAACTTGTCAATAGGCCCACCACGACCACCAATTTCTTATTCCATGCCTTGGAGGACAATGTTCTGTAGTGAATTGGTGAAAGATGATATTTCCATAGACCTGGTGCCCAGTGTCGGACCCTGTAGAAATCACTCGACACCCGATATCTCCTGGCAATTTGAATATGTTCGTGCTGATCCTGCTGGGTACCGTGTCATTACGTTGTCATTGTGACCGGTCAGGTGACTTGATGGACACACCTGTTACTTCTCCGATCCTCCCTCTACCTAAACAAACAAAGTGGCCATTGTCACCTGATCACTTATTTGACTGGTTCCGTCACAATCTGTTAGATAACAATCTTAAAAGAGTAACTATAGAAGTTTCCGTTAAGTCAGATTCTTCAATTTATAGGATTTAAGTTTTTAACATGTATATATCAAATTAACAATTAATTGAATGATAAAGAGAAAAATATTTTTCTGAGAAATACTTTTTTATTCTATGATGGTACACTCTCTTTATAATTATCATCAGTTGTGACCTTGAAACACAATGAATTACAAGATTTTATCAGAATATGCTGGGTAACTGAGGCTATAGAAACATTTAATGAAAATTTGTTGTTATTGAAGATTGGTTGCTGCATTCTTATCTTATACCAAATTGATTACCCGTAAATCATTTCCTGAAACATGTTAAACTGAAAAGAAAATCATCTTTCTGAAAAGTGGCCCACTTTTATACTGTAACACAATCTAAGGAGGGCTAATCCATTTAAACAATGAATGTCACCTTTGTACTTTTAACAGATACTGTGTAGTAATTTGAAGAGTCGAGGATGGGAATTGAGTTCTCCTATTACTGATTGAGTGACAGATGCTACAAGAACTGTAAGGTAAACTTAGCATCAGCCATCTTGAAGAATAGCAAATTGTCACAAAATCTAATATAGTGATAGTGTCCTGTTTTGGGAGAAAGTGTAGTTATTTGTTGTTTATTTATTTTTTTTATTTTGAGGGCTACTCATAATCTACCAGCTCATTGTATTATGACCAAGAATAAGATGTTGAAGTAGACATGGATTATTATATCCCCACCAATTAACAATTAAGGAGGAGGGGTTATAAGGTCCCCTGAGTTGAAGTGTCGAGTGACCTTTTGTGATCACCTTTTGTCTAGCATTGAGCATTGTCTGTTGCCTGATGTGCATTGTAAACATTTTGCATTTGCGACTTTTCAATAACCAAGAGGCCCAGGACCATGATATTGGACCAGAAGCATGCTGGGATAAAGGGCTACCAAAGATGACCAAAAGAATTACCCTGACCTATTTTCAAGGTCATATGGGTCAAATGTGTTAGAATCTTTAAATGACATCCTCTTAATAACCAATATGATCATAGCCATGATATTAGGGCCAGTTTCATGCTTGGATGAAGGGCTACCAAAGGTGTTGAAGTGAATGGCCTTGATGTACTTTCAAGGTCACCACAGAGGTGTTGGGACACCTTAACCACTCGGCCCCCGCCACCCCGCAATTTCATGACCTTGGCTTCTCGGTTATTGAGAAGTCGTTTAAAAACATTTTAAACACATTTGACCTCTGTGGGGTGTATAAAAAGAGCCCTCTGTTTAATTCAAATGTGACAAGCTAAAAGGGGGGGCATACATTTATATATATATATTTATATCTTGTCAAATCATTAATTAAAGGCCCTTTCAAACAGAATAGAATTTTTATAATTGAATTTGAATTTTTTTTATATTTACTACATTATACTTTGACTAATTTTTTCCAACTTATGTGTAAGGAAGTAGAAGTAAGGGGGTGGGGTGTTATACTGGAATCAGGTTATCCGTCTGTCCGTCAGTATACACAACGATCAGCTGACTACTAATCCTCAACTACTGAGGGAATTTCAACAAAACTTGCTGGCATTAATCCTTATACATTGTAGATGTGGGTAATATATATCAGGTTTCTGCATGTTCGGTCAGCCAAGATGGCCGCCACACCCTCTGACTGGCTAAAAGACTCATTTGCTATAGCTCTTTTGCTATTCAATGGAATTCAATAAAACTTTTGTTGGACAAATTGGTTACAAGATAAACTTTAATTTTGTATAATAAAATTGAAATTCAAAACAAAATGGCCACCATAGAGATGACTACTGGCTTCTGATTAGTCAAAGTTGTTTATCAAGTTTTGAAAAATGCAATCTTAATTTCACTGTTATTGTTTTACAGGAGTGCAGTGTACTTCTGAGTTTCTACATTAGTTACCCTCTGTTCTGAACCACTTCATACCATTAATATTCTTTCCATACTATGCCATTGAGATTTCAAAGATGAAAAATGAAATATTTGAACAGCCATTTTTCCTTAATGTTGCAATTTCAAAATTGAAATCTTTCAATTTTAATGTGTTCAAATCCTTGGCTGACTGCTGTCTGGTTTCATTTGGCCCGTTGTGGAGGGATGATCGAATTGTGTGCCAGTCAACTGAATCAATACCAACAAAGCAGCTATGTCACAGTACCCGAACAATAGGAAGTCGGCAATTACCCTGGAATCCTGTCAAATTAATTATTTGTGTAATAACACGAGACCTGTTACTCGTAATCTCGGCTCTCCTATCTAATAGCATTGTCTAATATCTAGGAGAGATCCTCTCGTAGCTGATAGCATTGTCTAATATCTAGAATAATGTTTAAAATATGTTTTAAAAAAGTTGCTTTGGGCACAACAGATTTTCTATCAAAGTTATTTGACCTTGATCCTGACCTTACCTTAAGTACCCTGAAACACAAATTTGTTTGAGGTATATTCTCAATTACCAATGAAGTTTGATGAAAATCTGTTTTAAAATGAGGTTACTAGAGAGGGATGACAAAGATTTTAAAAAATTTCAAATTTGTTTGAGGTATATTCTCAGTTACCAATGAAGTTTGATGAAAATCTGTTTAAAAATGAGGTTACTAGAGAGGGATGACAAAGATTTTAAATTGATAGTTACATTGACCTTGACCTTGGCACCCTGAAACATGAACTGTCTCACGGTATGTACAAAGTTTGATCCATTTTCAAATGAAGTCTCCAAAGAGATGACAAGAAATGAACATTCACTCTACAGCTTACTTGGTGATGAGGGGATATTAAAGCCATTCCTTACCTCAGTATCCAAAGAGTAGGATTGGTGTTTTCAAATAGTGCTTTCTATCTACCCTCTTTTTATTCACTTTCCCAGAATAAGCAAACATGCTATAAATTTTAAAAAATAAACGACATTTGAATGCTTAAATGGTGACTTTTTTTTTAATTCTGTTTTATTTTAAGGTAGCTACATTTAGCTCATTGCAGCATTGTCTTATCCTATTTTTTATGACATCATAAAATAGGAGATCATTCACAGCAAAAGGAATTAAGAAAGAGATATTGAATCTGATATTAATTATTATGTGAGTATAACATGCCACTCAGACAATGGTATGATGTGGTGTCCTATTGATGCTGAGATCTGTACCGCCGCCAGTAAACCTGTCACACCGACAGTCTGTAGGTACAGTAAGGTACTTACGGGATTACACAATAGTGACGTGACCAAATGCTTTAAATCACTAGTACAGTCGACCTGTTGTAGTACTGAGTAATGCTTCATGATCTGATGAATGCCAATAGGTCAGGGACAAAACTAGTCTTGACTGAGTGTAGAATGTCTGGGTACTGAGGCCAAACTTGGTACTCAATCTGGACAAGGTTTGACTGTGCTGCATACCAACCAATGTATCCAGACGAATAAGGTTGTACAGTACATACCAACCGCAGAGTCCCGACTAACAAGGTTCTACTGTACACACAAACCAGTGTCCAGACTAACAAGGTTCTACTGTACACACAAACCACAGAGTCCCGACTAACAAGGTTCTACTGTACACACAAACCACATTGTCCAGATTAACAAGGTTCTACTGTACACACAAACCACAGAGTCCCGACTAACAAGGTTCTACTGTACACACAAACCACAGAGTCCCGACTAACAAGGTTCTACTGTACACACAAACCACAGAGTCCCGACTAACAAGGTTCTACTGTACACACAAACCACAGAGTCCCGACTAACAAGGTTCTACTGTACACACAAACCACAGAGTCCCGACTAACAAGGTTCTACTGTACACACAAACCAAAGTGTCCAGACTAACAAGGTTCTACTGTACACACAAACCAAAGTGTCCAGATTAACAAGGTTCTACTGTACACACAAACCACATTGTCCAGATTAACAAGGTTCTACTGTACACACAAACCACAGAGTCCCGACTAACAAGGTTCTACTGTACACACAAACCACAGAGTCCCGACTAACAAGGTTCTACTGTACACACAAACCAAAGTGTCCAGACTAACAAGGTTCTACTGTACACACAAACCACAGTGTCCAGACTAACAAGGTTCTACTGAACAAACAAACCAAAGTGTCCAGACTAACAAGGTTCTACTGTACACACAAACCACAGAGTCCCGACTAACAAGGTTCTACTGTACACACAAACCAAAGTGTCCAGACTAACAAGGTTCTACTGTACACACAAACCACAGAGTCCCGACTAACAAGGTTCTACTGTACACACAAACCAAAATGTCCAGATTAACAAGGTTCTACTGTACACACAAACCAAAGTGTCAGACTAACAAGATTCTACTGTACACACAAACCAAAGTGTCAGACTAACAAGGTTCTACTGTACACCGGCCACAGTGTCCAGACCAACAAGGTTCTACTGTACACACAAACCAAAGTGTCCAGACTAACAAGGTTCTACTGAACAAACAAACCACAGTGTCCAGACTAACAAGGTTCTACTGTACACACAAACCACAGAGTCCCGACTAACAAGGTTCTACTCTACACACAAACCACAGTGTCCCGACTAACAAGGTTCTACTGTACACACAAACCAAAGTGTCCAGACTAACAAGGTTCTACTGTACACACAAACCAAAGTGTCCAGACTAGCAAGGTTCTACTGTACACGCAAACCAAAGTGTCCAGACTAACAAGGTTCTACTGTAAACACAAACCAAAGTGTCCTGACTAACAAGGTTCTACTGTACACACAAACCACAGTGTCCTGACTTACAAGGTTCTACTGTACATACCAACCAGACTTATTCCACTCGGCCTCCCCTATATATAAGATGCATGTAAGTGTGTTTTTGGTGGCTTTGGTATGTTCATGTTGTTGTCGCTTTGTGTCAGCATGGAACTGATGCCGACTTTATAGTGTTACCTCACTGAAACTTTAATGAAAACATGTACTAAGCAGGACCCAAAACCGAAGTGTCCTTACTAACATGGTCTCACTGTACTTGAAATATATCTTGTGAAGGGTAACCAAATGCAATTTACAAAAAAGAAAAAAATCTGCTGCAAAGTTTGTATAATTGAAATAGAAGACTTTGCTTTGAATATCCCCTGAACTAAAATTAAGCTTCGCAAAAAAATGTCACAAGTACTTACTGATTATGCTTTGATGTACATTACATTTGTTTGCCTCAGCATAACTGGAAAGGAGATTTTCATGTATGACAAAGTCTGTACTCATCAAGATTTATGTCTCTGAATTTTATTCTTTTTTAAGGAAAAAAAAAATGAAATGTAAATTTATGGTGAAAATTTTACGACAGTTTTTCCCTGGTTGATCGTTAGAGTCAGTTTTAATTAAAAGTTATGTAGTAAAGACACACAGCAAATTCCACTCCTCCGAGTTGCGAGTCTGTGATTTTGTCATATTTCACAAGTTTGTTTCATGTTTATGATGCTGCAGAACTAGGACATGGTCTTTGCATTGTCGTACCTAATTTTTATTGTCCATTCCCTCCATAGCTGGGTTTGATGATGGCTCTGCAGAAAATGTTTGATAACAGTTCTGCAGTAAATGTCAACAGTCGCACGTCAGGTCATCGTGGAGAGACTTTACTGTTACCATAAACATTAGTACTGAAACCTGAGGGGGGCAATTCTAATGTTTTCCAATAAATGAAACACACAGCAGACACATCGGGTTGTCTAACATTTTTTATGAACAGGAGGTCCAGATTTCCTCTTTTGGACAGGAGGGAAATGAGGGCTATATTTTGTTATTGAGCATGCCATGATGTCTAACATTTATCATCCATTCATGTTTTTCTATTGTAATTTTGAAAAATTGTTAATCAAGATTGAAGTCACAGAAAAATATCATTGCTTAACAAAAGTAAAAAAGTAATTTAATTTTTTTTTTTTTTTAGGAATTAAATGCTGTACAATATCCCCTTTTGTTTATTATTTTTTAATTGATTTTTGTTAGAAATATGCATATGTAACATGATGGAATTAAATTGAAATAAATGGCAGGAAAATTTTAGAATTGAAATATTTTGCATTGACATAGATTGTAACCATTATATATGTAATAATTCAGGGTGTGCTATTTACTTTGTTGATATTTCTGTATAAGCTGTATGTTAGGGGAAATGAACAGAAATTGAATAATAGCAAAGAAAAGTCAAAGATGGTGGACAGAGAATGAGGGACAATGATCTGACCGTACCTGATATTGCGTGTATATGTTGGAACTTTTCTAGTTATAATAACATTTCTGAGAGAAACCAGAGTAATATGTAATTAGCTTTACTGTTGAATACAGTATGTTCTCATGAGTGGATGACACGATGCCTCATAAATATTCATAGTCTGCCATGGCAAGAGACTGTAGTCCTAAATTTGATTTTAAGTAAGTATATAATGAAACTGCAGTAAATAGACTAAATGAAATGGAAAAAATAAATTGAATCTTGAAGAGAAACAGAAACAATGGGCAGCAGCAGCAGGTTTTCTTTGTTGTGACAAAAGGAGTATGTACACTTTATGAATATTCATTACTTTCAGTCTGGTAGTTTGGCCTATAGGTCAAGGCTCCACACCCACTGGTGATTTTATGTTTATTACATGTAGTTTTTTTATGGTCCTTATTTTGAGGGATGAAATTTTTTTTTTTCAAGTTCAAGATATCTATGTAGCATAACGTTTTTATATCTATAGTTTATTCCTTAAAAGCTAATGGATTTAAATAAGGATTCACAAATAAAATAATCAAAAAGTTACCTAGTCAGTTATATAATGAGAGGTGAACTTTCAGAAATCTTACATTAGAATGTAGAATAATTCATTTTATTCTCGGCAATACATTTACTAGTGGGGTGACACCTAAAGGAGTGTCACAGAAAGAATGAAGTGTAGTGAGGGACGATAACTCTGGTTGAGCACGAAAGACAGATAAAAAATAAATGCTGAAGATGATATAGAAATGTCCGTCTTGAGTTCAGAGGTTCCATGCACGAGTCCTGGTTTACATCAAAATCGTCAATATTTCGACCAATAAGAAGCCTCAGCGTGGTTCTATGGCAAGAGAACCCGTGAGGTTGAATTTGCATCTAAAATTTGACCAATTGAATTCCTCCATGTGGTTCCTATGGCAATGAATCCCATGTGGTTGAATTCGAATTCTCCTATTTACCATTTTGCATCCAAATCCAATATCTAATCTTCGACCAATCAGAAGCCTTGATATGGCAATGATACCCATGCAATGGAATTTGCAGTCCCCTAATACCCCTATATATCAAATACCAATTGTAATCGAAATCAAACAATATCTAAATTTTCACCAGTCAGAGGCAAGTAAGTCTGTGGCGGCCATCTTGGTAGACCGATCGGAAAATAAAGCGTCATGCAGTTGCACACCCCATGATCTTGGAGAACACCTGTGTCAAGTTTTTTTAAGTGGGGGATTTAATAAATTATTGGTAATCTTATAACACTGGTAACCCCCAAAACCTTTATTTCCCTTCCTTTAGCATTAATACCTTCACTTGCACTTAATTTCCTCATTTTCACTTAATACATTTGTATCCTCACTTGCACTTAATTTATTCGCGCGACATTTAAAACTCTCAATTACGTTTAGATATTAATACTGGCGCGAGGAAATTGAAGGTTTGGGGGTTACCACTGTAATAATTTTCACAATTCTTCAGTTTTATGGAATATGACACATTAATTGATTATGGGACAGCAATTGGCATCTATCCAAGCATTATATACATTCAGGGCCTCTTGTGTGTTGTTCAGTGAGGTACATCATTGTAGTCACCCACTACTATAAGGAGACCCAGCCTCAAAACGATCCTGATTGCAAGATACACTGTATATGTATACACGTGGTGATAAAACAAGCAAACAAACAAACCTAAGTTCATCTTAGAAACAGATGTACTCGCGGTATTCTAATCGATAAATAGTGACATATACCATCAAAGTTAAAAGAAATGTCATGCATATCATATGATGTCAAAATTAAGGTTTCTAATGTGTTGTTCATACTGACAATAACTTCCACAAGTGTACACACAACCTTAAACATCACTTCTGGTCTGAACATGATATTGGGACAGAGATCACAATTAACTTCGATATATTTTATGGAGATAGCTGCAGTGGCGTAGGAAGCGGGGGGGCAGGGGGGGCAATTGCCCCCCCCACTTTTTACAGTGGGGGGGCAAACATATCTTTTTGCCCCCCCCACTTTTTGACATCCAAAATCTAAAAAAAAAGGGGAAAAAACACGAATTTATATATTCATTTCGATAAATATCTGTAAATTTTCGAACCGATAATGTTTTCTTGAAGGCAACGATAAAGACTTTATCCTGTACATGTACATCCGGAACATTCCGACTTTTATACTAGTATATCAATCCTCAGACCTGTGTGTCGGTCGTCTGCAATGGTCTGGTAAGTCAATATTTATATCTTAATACGAAATTTTGCTTAACTTCATCACATAGATTCGATAAGTTGATGATAATTTGTGAAGTTAATTGAGTTCATAATGAGAACAAGACAGAAACGCAACATCAATAAGATGCGCAGTTTTAACGTGAATAGAGTGATACTAATTACCGACAGGTACGAGGAAACAGCAAAAAAAATTTCGGCTCGCATTATCACTAAATTACTGCCCCCCCCCCCCCCCCCCCCCCTTTCGATTGCAGATTGCAAATTTGCTATATTCATTTTCCGCAGGGGGGGCTTTGCCACCATGGGACTCGCTGAGCGGCCCCCAGACCTCTCGCAAATAGGGGAAAAAAAATCGGCTCGCATTATCACTTAACTCTTTCCGTACTCACGACGACTACAGACGTCACAAAAATGTGCTCTTGTATCCTTCATGACGACTACACACGTCGCAATTAACATGCCTTCCATCCTTTGTGACGACTCAAATCGTCGTAAAACATCGCGAAAGATGTTGATATTACTTGCTGGTTTAGCATAGTCATACGAAGGAATTGACACGGAAATGATGTTTTTAAGAAATAAAAAGCAATGTAAATATTGTATTGATGGTATATTTTACGTACCAGAAGCATAATTCATTCGTTAAGATTGTCTATTTCAAAGAATTCCGCCGGTTCATGCCGAGCTGTTTACATAGCTACAAAATGGCGGCCTCAAATTTACTTTCGTTTTCTGCGAGATTGTTGAGGTGTTAAACACAATAAAACAATTAAAAACGATAATATATATATAATTGAGTAACGTTTATCATCAAAATAAGTAAGAAATACGTAAAATATTTTTACAAACCGAAAAAAACGATGTTTTGGCTGCGTGATTTCTTGCACATGTGTGACACATGTGCCGATTAACATGTCATTTCCCGCGATTCTGCCTGGTGATTTCGCCGTATTTTAAAGGAAAAATTGGGTAAAAGAGTTTCCGTACTCAGTACTTGTTCCATATGATAAACTTCATATAATATTAAGCATTATACAACAGTAAAAGATCAGTAAAAGATCGTTTTATCGACGTCTGATGTGATAGCCATATGCTCCAATACACAAAGGACCTACCCAGCATTCACTTCCGGTAGCGACCGCGAAATTTGAATGAGTACGTAAAGAGTTAATTACTGGACCCCCCTTTCGAAAACTCCTGGACCCGCGCCTGACATCCCGAATGATTGGAGATGTGCTATATTCGGGGGGGGGGGGGGGGGGGGGGGGTGTTAGATGACATACGATTTGTTTAGTTCGTAAAATTTATATTTAAGGTTAAAAAAAAAAATTTGCCCCCCCCCCCCCCCCCCCCCCCCCCCCCACTTTTTTGACGACTTCCTACGCCACTGAGCTGTCAATATGCATCTATAACAAAAGTGTTGATTATTTACATCTGGGTCAGGGTTAGAGGTCAAATCTACATCCAAAAGTGTGTTAACAACTGGTGCAACTCGATCGGCCAATCAGCCGGTGTTTTACCTGATTCAAGTCCCTGTGGAGAATATGTTTCTTTGGTTTGTAGGTGTTTTCCCGAGTAAATAACACATGAAACGGGTACTTTATATACCATACGAGGATAAATAGTGTGTTGAGATTTCGAAAATCACAAATACACACTGTTACTGAAAATAGAATGACGTAGGATTCTGGGTGTAAAAAGGCGGGAATTCTTCCCCAGTGCAGTGCAAATGTCTGGCTTACTGGCTTTCGATTATACGTACCCGTGTGCCCTTAGCGGAAACTGTTGCATCACGGACACGACAGAAAACTGAACTTAATGTACCATATATGTCAAAACAAGATTAATCCTGTCTTTGGGGTGGAGATATTTGTGAAAAATATGTTAAAAAAAAAAAAAAAAAAAAATGTGCCGAGAATTGTGTCGTTTGTATTTTCTCTGAAATTGTAAAATTGTAAGAAATATTGGCAGTGACAGCAAAATACAACCAGCTCACCGAGCGCTACAAGTTCAATCAGACAAGTCAGTACATGTAATAGACTCTCCGAAATGTGAGACCTCGTGGTACATAGTACCTGTGTTTAAAACCCTATTGTGACCGTTCTCTGATAGATATAGAAAAACTAAAGATACTGTTTTCTTCGGAATTACATGTACTTGTGATGTGTGGAGTTTCAATAAGATGGCTTTATGCGTTAATTCTCTAGGCCGAGTTGTGCAGAAACCAGCAGTCAAAGTGTCGATTTTGGCGTGTTTGTACCCAAAATATCTCGCTACATTGTGTAACTAGATTATTCCCAGATGTAGATCACACCGAGTTTTGTAAGTGTGGAAAGTTTTATCAAAATGTATAGAGTTGCTTTTCAGTTACCTCCGGCAAAGTGGTCTGAATTAGCCGCATGTACATTACGTTCCGTCCTTCAATACACTACATTCCACACATATTTGTTACGTCAGTCGTGACGTAACATCCGTCACCTCTCGATAAAATACGACCCTTTTTCAAAACCCTATTGTGAACGTTCTGTGAAAGATATGGAAAAACCAAAGATACCGCGCTCTTCAGAATCCTCTCTACTTGTTATGTTTGGAGTTTCAGAATTTTTCATTAAAGCGTTGATTTTTAAGGACCGGTTAAACAGAAGCTACCGGTCAAAATGACGATTTTGGCATGTTTGACCCAAAATATCTCATAAATAACAATTTCCACAGGGATACCACACACATCCAGACCTAGATCGAGTCGAGTTTTACAATGGTTAAAAAAACCATAGAGATTGTATGTGCCATTTTTTCCACCCTCAAATCGCTACAATAGCCGGCAAAATGGGTGAATTAGCCCATACTTTCATTTCGCTCCGCAAGGAACGATCGATAGCTAAGTTATCGCCCCTTACTACACTCCATTCTTTACTTTTATTTTTTGTTTTATTTCCTGCAAATTAAATATATTGAGAATTTTTAGAATAATCCAGGGGAGATAACTCTTCAAATAAAAAAAAAACCTTTCTAAGGTGTAGCATAACTACTTAAGTAGTTGTGATAGTGTCAATCAACAGAAAAGCCATTAGAGGACATCTTTGTCAGTGATTTTATTATATTGATATATATAATTGCCTTTTTCTAGACTTGGGTTCAAGGATGTATAACCTTTGTGATCAAGGATTCAGAAAGTACACATACGTGGTACAAAGATTTTATATAAGGTTCCTTTGATTATAGATCAAATTCGTTCAAATTCCCCAGACAAAGACCACGATGATTGATCTTAAACACGACACTCAATGGTTTCTGCATTAACCATTCTTCTTACTTTTTTGTCTAAAAATGCAAAAAAAAAAAAAAAAAAAAAATGAAAACAAGAAAAGATCTTTTTGGGGCTTCCATCAGAAAATTGTTTTTCTCTTTAAAAAATATTCTCATTTTTCTGTATTTGAGACCAAGATGAGTAACTTGAGCATCTGGCCAGATAGGATGACACAGCAGGATTTTTTTTTTTTTTTTTTATGAAACTCATCAAAAGTTAGTCCTGAAAAATGACTATTGTTATCTGCAGATATGTTTCCATACTGTGTAATTTTTAAATCAGAAGGAAAAAAAAGTCTTAAACCCTAAGGACAAAGACAAGTGTTTTATAACAAAGAACAGCCAGTGTAAAAATCTCTTGTCTGTGTGGCCTGTCTGGCATATTTCTAAGGTAAGATTGTTATCTTTGAACGAGATATTGATATAAGCTAGAGAAAAAAAAGGTGTTTTTGAGGTATATATCATCAATTAGAGGCGAGTTACTGATAAATAAATTAACAAATATAGCAACAGAGAGGTAAAAGTAGCAGATATATAGTAACAAGACTCAGGTTTGCAGCAACAAATATATTGTGAGCTGTAACTGTCATTGATATTAATAGTGAAGGGTGAAGTAACTAATATACAAAGTAACAAACATTGGTAACAAACAGATAAACAGGAGGATGAGTTCAGGGACAGTTACAATTTGTCATTTTCAGGCATGGTCTCCTTGTAGTAGCTCGTGGCTACCTCACTGAACAACATAGGCAGACCTCCAGAGGCTGTATGGGAAAGTATGCCCAAGGACACAAACACATCAGCACAGATTAGTCTGTTTCAGAGCTTCCCTAGAAACACAAACTGACACAGGTAGGGCCGCGTCAAACCACACACTTTGGATCTTCACCTGAGGTACCTAAACCAACGCTCTTACTGACTGAGCTATCTTAGTTCGCAGATAAAATTGTAACAAGGATCAGCAATAACAGGTAAGTAACACAAAAATATTTACATACATATTTAGTAACATAGACAGAACAGTTTGGGCATAAAATGTGAATCGGCCAATCAGGGGTTGATATTAACCAATAAACAAAATGTGAAATATCAAATTTCTGATAGGAGTTGAAACAGGTATATCAAGTTACTATAATCATACACAAAAACATAACATTACTATCTCCAAACTTTAACACGGCCTTACTGACCTTGTCATAATGAGGTTCCACTGTTTATAGGTAACAAGAAATGTAGTTCCTGATATAGTAACAAGAAATGTAGTTACTGATAGTGTAACAAGAAATGTAGTTACTGATAGAGTAACATGAAATGAAGTTAATGATATGGTAACAAGAAATGTAGTTACTGATATGGTAACAAGAAATGTAACTACTGATTGTGTAACAAGAAATGCAGTTATTCGTTGATATAGTAACAAGAAATGTAGTTACAGATATATAGTAACAAGAAATGTAGTTACAGATATATAGTAACAAGAAATGTAGTTACTGATATAGTAACAAGAAATGTAGTTACTGATATAGTAACAAGAAATGTAGTTACTGATATATAGTAACAAGAAATGTAGTTACTGATATATAGTAACAAGAAATGTAGTCACTGATATAGTAACAAGAAATGTAGTCACTGATAGTGTAACAAGAAATGTAGTTACTGATAGAGTAACAAGAAATGTAGTTACTGATAGAGTAGCAAGAAATGTAATTACTGATATAGTAACAAGAAATGTAGTTACTGATAGTGTAACAAGAAATGTAGTTACTGATAGTGTAACAAGAAATGTAATTACTGATATAGTAACAAGAAATGTAGTTACTGATAGAGTAACAAGAAATGTAGTTACTGATAGAGTAACAAGAAATGTAGTCACTGATAGTGTAACAAGAAATGTAGTTACTGATAGAGTAACAAGAAATGTAGTTACTGATAGAGTAGCAAGAAATGTAATTACTGATATAGTAACAAGAAATGTAGTTACTGATAGTGTAACAAGAAATGTAGTTACTGATAGAGTAACAAGAAATGTAATTACTGATAGAGTAACAAGAAATGTAGTTACTGATAGAGTAACAAAAAATGTAATTACTGATATAGTAACAAGAAATGTAGTTACTGATAGTGTAACAAGAAATGTAGTTACTGATAGAGTAACAAGAAATGTAGTTACTGATAGAGTAACAAGAAATGTAGTTACTGATAGTGTAACAAGAAATGTAGTTACTGATAGAGAAACAAGAAATGTAGTTACTGATATAGTATCAAGAAATGTAGTTACTGATAGTGTACCAAGAAATGTAGTTACTGATATAGTAACAAGAAATGTAACTACTGATATATAGTAACAAGAAATGTAGTTACTGATATAGTAACAAGAAATGTAGTTACTGATAAAGTAACAAGAAATGTAGTTACTGATAGAGTAACAAGAAATGTAGTTACTGATAGAGTAACAAGAAATGTAACTACTGATATAGTAATAAGAAATGTAACTACTGATATAGTAACAAGAAATGTAGTTACTGATAGAGTAACAAGAAATGTGGTAACTGATAGAGTAACAAGAAATGTAGTTACTGATATAGTAACAAGAAATGTAACTACTGATATAGTAACAAAAAATGTAGTTACTGATAGAGTAACTGATATAGTAACAAAAACGTAACTACTGATAGAGTAACAAGAAATGTAACTACTGATATAGTAATAAGAAATGTAATTACTGATAGTGTAACAAGAAATGTAGTTACTGATAGAGTAACAAGAAATGTAGTTACTGTTAGAGTAACAAGAAATGTGGTTACTGATAGAGTAACAAGAAATGTAGTTACTGATATAGTAACAAGAAATGTAACTACTGATATAGTAACAAAAAATGTAGTTACTGATAGAGTAACTGATATAGTAACAAAAACGTAACTACTGATAGAGTAACAAGAAATGTAACTACTGATATAGTAATAAGAAATGTAATTACTGATAGTGTAACAAGAAATGTAGTTACTGATAGAGTAACAAGAAATGTAGTTACTGATATAGTAACAAGAAATGTAACTACTGATATAGTAACAAGAAATGTAGTTACTGATAGAGTAACAAGAAATGTGGTTACTGATAGAGTAACAAGAAATGTGGTTACTGATAGAGTAACAAGAAATGTAGTTACTGATATAGTAACAAGAAATGTAACTACTGATATAGTAACAAAAAATGTAGTTACTGATAGAGTAACTGATATAGTAACAAAAACGTAACTACTGATAGAGTAACAAGAAATGTAGTTACTGATAGTGTAACAAGAAATGTAGTTACTGATAGTGTAACAAGAAATGTAGTTACTGATAGTGTAACAAGAAATGTAGTTACTGATATAGTAACATGAAATGTAGTTACTGATATAGTAACAAGAAATGTAGTTACTGGTATAGTAACAAGAAATGTAGTTACTGATAGAGTAACAAGAAATGTAGTTACTGATATAGTAACAAGAAATGTAGTTACTGATAGAGTAACAAGAAATGTAGTTTTTGATAGTGTAACAAGAATTGTTGTTACTGATGTACATACAAGGAGAAATGGATGGTCATTATTTACATTAATCAGATGGCCTGCTCACTGAGTGGATGGAAGGGAAGACCAGATCAGCTATCCCATAATTACAATGCCTAGTTGATATCTGGTGTCATGGAAGAAACACAATGACGTAAAAAAAAAATCAAACATCTTACAGACCATGATTTATATGCTGATCTCATAGAGAGTGAGCAGACATTTTATAGTGATTGGGATCCAATTATGAAGCAGACTTTTGTCATAAAAATTTTGCCAAATATTTTGGCCAAGTCCCGAGAGTTTAATATATTATGGATGCTTTGACATGGATGTCTTTTTCCTCCAGGTCTGGAAGGTCACAAAGCATTTGTGGCGTGATTTGATTGGACAGATTTACGGAAATGTCTGTGTTAAAAGGTCTGACAAGTTGGGTGCGTTTTCTGACGAATCATCCGGGATGATTATGTCAAAGTTGGCCAGTCATTCCAGATGGCTCGAGCTCACAGCTTCTATGGGCCATTGACATGGTCTAAATTCTTTTGTCCTGCATGGAAATCAGGATTGGTGAAGGTGTGAAATGTCCATATACAGTTTTGTGTGGGGGTTGAGAAGAGGTTAAATGCTGCTAACTGATCACTTTTTGAACATTCAATTTTTCACGAGTTCCAGCCAATTAGGAATTGATTTTATGGATGAAGGAGACAAAAATGGAAGAAAACAGCACTGACAGTCAAACATATACCTATCCACTCAGCACTGACAGTCAATTAAAAAAAACATGTTAATCAAATGAGAGGTAAATGTAGAATAGATGTGAAATGTATTTCAATAATAGAAAAATAATATCCCTGACTTTCTCAGATACCCTTTTTACAATTCATCTGTGTCTTTGTTAAGTGTCATGGTGTAAATACATGAAAAGTAACAAAATCATACATGTTCTGATAATAAGCTGGACCAAAAGCATATATCACACCAATTAATTGATTACAAATCACTCCTATTGCATATGCTAGCACTTAATTACAATTCTACCATGTTTGCTATGCAACGCCAGTTTTGATTGGTTTAAAACCATGTATTATTTTCCAATAACCCACGCTCGTGCCAATAATACACGGTCGGGAGTCACGGCTGTAACAATTTTATATATCTAGTATTCACCCGTTTTATTTAAGGTCACCATAGCCTAGTGGGCTAATGGGTTAGTCTTTCAATAATTTTTATCACGACGCGAGTTCGAATCCTACGGAGGCCCACTTTTTAAAAAAAAAATTTTATCCCTTTTTTTATTTTCAAAATCAATGCCATATGAAAGATGCTCTTGATCGTAGTACTGTATTGCCTGTATATTTCATCAACAAATAATGTAATACTCAAGAAATAAATCACAAGGTTTTCTCGGGGTTTCTTTGCTGTTTTTCTATTAGAAAGAGGTCGATCTAAGAACTAAACAGTACATGGTAGAATAGAAATAATCAACTTTGACTCGTGTATTGTTGCAGGATATACAACTCGGACTCGGATATTTTGCAATTTTAATTAATAACTCAGGCCTGCGGCCTTCGTTATTAATTAAATTGCAAAATATCCTCGTCCTCGTTGTATATCCTGCAATAATACACGAATCATCGTTAATTATTTCTTAAATTACCTGTGAATTCTTTCCAGGGTTTTAGGCAGCAGTCGGACGGTGCAAACACAGTGCACAATTTTCAGACTTTGACAAGCTGTACAATTCCAAAATGGATTTACCCTCAAACGATTATAAAAAAATGCATTGCAAAGCAAACTTAAGAATAAAGATGACAGAAATTATATTGATATACAACAGATTCGTGAATTATAGGAAGTGGTGTTCTGTGAAATTTAACCCCCACGAATATGCTTCAAAAACCAAAATGTGAAACGTAGACCCCGCTAATATAAAGCGTGATACATTAACAGTATTTATAGAAATTTATCCCTGTTTTGATATGGTAAGTTATACCAACAACAGAAAGCTGACAGGTACTACTTACAAATTGAGAGGAATGCAACACATTTCACATTAGAAAGGTTTGAAATGGATGTTAATTATATAACATAGTGGTTCATCAGACGAATCCAAATTTTTAGCTATTAAATGTTGACACTCGTGTTATATTCCACTCAGTTTTAAAAATCTCAGGTTTTTATACCAAAATATTACACTGAAGATTCCAAAGTGTAAAATGTACTGGAGGCTAATTGATTCAGCCCAAAACTGGAGGCTAAATGACTGCTATCAGTGGGGTGATTGAGGGAGGGATAGGCATGTCGAATGAGATGGTAGGAAATACGGTGATGTGACAAAACAATTGGTTTTGACTAGAATAGATGGGAACTCGAGTAGTCTTAAAAAAAATTTACCGAAGATGTTATGTCAATGTTTCCTGAAAGAGGTCACACAGTGGTATTGTATTGTGATTTAGAGGAGGATAGAAATCTTCAATATTGCTGTTCTTTAAAAACATGATTATAGAAAATTGTCATTAGTCAAATTAATGAGAATCTGAATCTCTAATTATATACCCCGACTTGAGCAGG
>NW_022982987.1:28200-64923 GCF_902652985.1 Pecten maximus
CTGTCTTAGAAACTTTGTGGAGACCCCCTGTCATTAGAATCACCTGTTGGGGAGAGACCAGCTGCCTTTAGACATCACCTGTTGTAAGAGCCCAGCTGCCTTTAGACATCACCTGTTTGAGAGACCACCTGTATTAGAATCACCTGTTGTGAGAGACCACCTGTCATTAGAAATCACCGTTGTAAGAGACCACCTTCATTAGACATCACCTGTTGTAAGAAAACCACCTGTCATTAAAAATCTCTGTTGTAAGAGACCACCGTCATTAAAAAATCATTTATTTTAAAGGAGCCCAACCGTCTCATAACCCATGTATCAGAGATCACCTGTCTTAAAGAGTACCTGCGATAAGAGATCGCCTTTCCCCAGAGGTCACATGTCATAAAGAGATACCTTCCCCAGGGTCACATGTCTTTAAAGAGATCACCTGTCTCATAAGTCTTTTGTCAGAGGTCATCTGTCTTAGACACAAAATGTCATAAAGAAATCACCTGTCAAAAAAATATCTGTCATAGAGATATCTCGTTCATGTAGAAATCAACTGCCTCAGAATACATGTAAAAGACAAACACCTGTATCAGAGATCACCTGTCATAAAGAGATCACCTGTATCAGAGATCACCTGTATCAGAGATCACCTGTATCAGAGATCACCTGTATCAGAGATCACCTGTCATAAAGAGATCACCTGTATCAGAGATCACCTGTCATAAAGAGATCACCTGTATCAGAGATCACCTGTCATAAAGAGATCACCTGTATCAGAGATCTTCTGTCATAAAGAGATCACCTGTATCAGAGATCTTCTGTCATAAAGACATCACCTGTATCAGACATCACCTGTATCAGACATCACCTGTATCAGAGATCACCTGTCATAAAGAGATCACCTGTATCAGAGATCTTTTGTCATAAAGAGATCACCTGTATCAGAGATCACCTGTATCAGAGATCACCTGTCATAAAGAGATCACCTGTACCAGAGATCACCTGTATCAGAAATCACCTGTATCAGAGATCACCTGTATCAGAGATCACCTGTCATAAAGAGATCACCTGTCATAAAGAGATCACCTGTATCAGAGATCACCTGTATCAGAGATCACCTGTCATAATGAAATCACCTGTATCAGAGATCACCTGTCATAAAGAGATCACCTGTATCAGAAATCACCTGTATCAGAGATCACCTGTATCAGAGATCACCTGTCATAAAGAGATCACCTGTATCAGAGATCACCTGTATCAGACATCACCTGTATCAGAGATCTTCTGTCATAAAGAGATCACCTGTATCAGAGACCTTCTGTCATAAAGAGATCACCTGCCTCAGAGATCACCTGTATCAGACATCACCTGTATCAGAGATCTTTTGTCATAAAGAGATCACCTGTATCAGAGACCTTCTGTCATAAAGAGATCACCTATCATAAAAAGATCACCTGTATCAGAGATCACCTGTCATAAAGAGATCACCTGTATCAGAGATCACCTGTCATAAAGAGATCACCTGTATCAGAGATCACCTGTATCAGAGATCACCTGTATCAGAGATCACCTGTATCAGAGATCTTTTGTCATAAAGAGATCACCTGTATCAGAGATCACCTGTCATAAAGAGATCACCTGTATCAGAGATCACCTGTATCAGAGATCACCTGTGTTCAGAGATCACCTGTCATAAAGAGATCACCTGTATCAGAGATCACCTGTATCAGAGATCACCTGTATCAGAGACCTTCTGTCATAAAGAGATCACCTGTATCAGAGATCACCTGTCATAAAGAGATCACCTGTATCAGAGATCACCTGTATCAGAGACCTTCTGTATCAGAGATCACCTGTATCAGAGATCACCTGTGTTCAGAGATCACCTGTCATAAAGAGATCACCTGTATCAGAGATCACCTGTATCAGAGATCACCTGTATCAGAGATCACCTGTATCAGAGATCACCTGTATCAGAGATCACCTGTCATAAAGAGATCACCTGTATCAGAGATCACCTGTCATAAAGAGATCACCTGTATCAGAGATCACCTGTATCAGAGATCACCTGTACCAGAGATCACCTGTCATAAAGAGATCACCTGTATCAGAGATCACCTGTCATAAAGAGATCACCTGTATCAGAGATCACCTGTATCAGAGATCACCTGTCATAAAGAGATCACCTGTATCAGAGATCACCTGTATCAGAGATCTTTTGTCATAAAGAGATCACCTATCATAAAGAGATCACCTGTATCAGAGATCACCTGTCATAAAGAGATCACCTGTATCAGAGATCACCTGTATCAGAGATCACCTGTATCAGAGATCACCTGTCATAAAGAGATCACCTGTATCAGAGACCTTCTGTAATAAAGAGATCACCTGTATCAGAGATCACCTGTCATAAAGAGATCACCTGTATCAGAGACCTTCTGTCATAAAGAGATCACCTGTATCAGAGATCACCTGTCATAAAGAGATCACCTGTATCAGAGACCTTCTGTCATAAAGAGATCACCTGTCATAAAGAGATCACCTGTATCAGAGATCACCTGTCATAAAGAGATCACCTGTATCAGAGATCACCTGTCATAAAGAGATCACCTGTATCAGAGATCACCTGTCATAAAGAGATCACCTGTATCAGAGATCACCTGTATCAGAGATCACCTGTATCAGAGACCTTCTGTCATAAAGAGATCACCTGTATCAGAGATCACCTGTCATAAAGAGATCACCTGTTTCAGAGACCTTCTGTCATAAAGAGATCACCTGTATCAGAGATCACCTGTCATAAAGAGATCACCTGTATCAGAGATCACCTGTACAGAGATCTTTTGTCATAAAGAGATCACCTGTATCAGAGATCACCTGTCATAAAGAGATCACCTGTATCAGAGATCTTCTGTCATAAAGAGATCACCTGTCATAAAGAGATCACCTGTCATAAAGAGATCACCTGTCATAAAGAGATCACCTGACATGAAGAGATCACCTGTATCAGAGATCTTCTGTCAAAAATAGATTACCTTTTTCAAAGACCACCTGTCATAAAGCGATCACTATCATAGAGAGACCACCTATGTTGAGAGACCACCTGTGTTGAGAGACCACCTGTGTTAAGAGACCATCTGTGTTTAGAGACTGCCTGTGTTGAGAGACCACCTGTGGTGAGAGACCACCTATGTTGAGAGACCACCTGTGTTGAGAGACCACCTGTGTTTAGAGACCATCTGTGTTTAGAGACTGCCTGTGTTGAGAGACTGCCTGTGTTGAGAGACCACCTGTGTTTAGAGACCACCTATGTTGAGAGACCACCTGTGTTGAGAGACCACCTGTGTTTAGAGACCATCTGTGTTTAGAGACCGCCTGTGTTGAGAGACCACCTGAGGTGAGAGACCACCTATGTTGAGAGACCACCTGTGTTGAGAGACCACCAGTCATGTGAAAGAAAAAAAACCTCATTTTGGGGCTGGTTAATTGTACCCTCAATCCTGAGGACCTCTCAAATGACATTTAGTGTGTCTAGAAGCCCCCCCAGTAGATCACTACTAGCATATTTAAGCATAAATATCTACATAATTGGATTATGATTTTGACAATTAGACAAGATAAAATAGTAAAAGGCCTTATAAGGTAGCTGTTGATTAGTTGTAGCTACGTTGAGATGCTGTGCTCCAAAAATTTTAGGAAATGCCTGGTACTCACATTGGTCATGAAGGGCTTTTTACCTCAGATACATGTTTTATGATTCATTTGAAAGTTACATCAGAAATCATGAAATTCATTTGTTTGGATTTTATTTGTCATGGAGTCCCTTTATGACAAGTTTAAAAAAAGAATTGTGTGACCTTTTAGGGGAAGGACAATATTCCAAGGTCTATTAGAATCTGAAGCAGAATCCTTAACACTTTAAAGCCTTCAGCCTAATTGCTACAATATCTGTTTTCCCAATGAAATTGCTCTGTTACCATGCCTGTAAAATTAGATGATCATATTTAAGAAGTGTATTCAGTGTCCCGAGACCCCCCATGGGGACGTGTACATTTGGTATGGTTGGGCTATCAACCATAAGCTCATTCTTACCCAAACATTTAATTCCAGTTTTTCGGGAAATGGGACATTTTAAAAAAAAAAAAAGAAGAAGAAGAAAAAAAACCAATGACTCACTATTTTCAGTGACCAGCTATGTATGATATAGCAGAATGGAATTCTGGATGTTTTCTCTCATATCACTTATGTCCAAATAAGATATGGAGATATGCATTGTCACAGTTCTGACACACTTCTTTTTCTCTTCTGCTATTCTGATGCTATACAGATATTTTCACAGATGTATGAATCATGAATATGTCAAGAAAAAACACCAAAACTTTTGTGGTAGTATAAGCAATAGAAATAAATAGGTGAAATTTTAAAAGCAAAATTTGACTTCTGGCCTAATGCATGTGGTGAGAAAACCTGTTACTATATACATCCTAACACTGCTTAACAAGATGTGGACTTCTCATTTGAATTGACAAGGGGATTTACAATTATTTGTGTGTGGTGAATCAAACAGTTTTTCATTTATATAATCACAAAAGCAACAATAAATTACTGCATTTGTTGTATGTGCCCATGAAGGAAAAGTTGTGAGATTATAAATTCAGTTTCTTTAAGAAAATATTGAGGAGTTTTCCTAGTGATTAAATGTTGAGTCCAGACAGAAATATAGAGTATTATAGATGTTAAAAGTAACCTTTCTTCATTTTGAATTAATTATATACAGTCAAATTCAGTATGATAGCTGTCCTTTGATTAAACTTTTAAATAATCTGATGGAAATTCAATAGGATAGTTGAACTTTCATTTGACTTTAAAACATGTTTATACAAATTCATTATGATTGCTGTCAAAAGTCATTATGATAGCTGATGTTTGTTTCAGTTGACTAAAATAATTTTATACAAATTCATTTTGATAGCTGAATTTACATTTGACTTAAAAAAATTTTTTTATACAAATTCATTATGATTGCTGACAAAAGTTATTATGATAGCTGATTTTTCAGTTAAATAATTCTATACAGATTTTATTGAAATAGCTGACTTTTCAGTTATTTTTGAAGTAATTCCATTCAGATTAATTAAGATAGCTGACTTTTCAGTTGACTTAAAACAATAATTCTATACAAATTTATTAAGATAGCTGACTGTTCAGATGACTTAAAAATAATTTTATACAGTCATATTCAGTATTTACATTTGCCAACTTTGCTCTTTACATAAATACTCTTATGTTTTCCATTGTCTCACCATGCAATTTCAATAAATGTTTTAAAGATATCTCTAAATATATCGTTTCTAAGACAATACGATTGGTGGCATTAATTTTGGTCATCTATTGTGAAACTAAATAAATACGAATATTTCTTTTTGAGGTCAAAGTGCTGCAAAGTAAAAGATAGTCCCCATGTACAAATATTAAAAGAATTCAAGCAAATTTGAATGATAAGGAACATTTATATTTCTGTGGGCCATATAATCATGTGTGTATACTATTTATGGTCACTACTTTGAGGAAGCTTGGCCATTCATGTGCCATATTGTCGTTGTCCTGAAAAATAACACTTGTAAACCAGAGTAGAAGTATAAGCCTAGCTAGAGTAATCAGAATTGTTTAAGTTGTTGGGTAAACATGTCATGGTAACATGGACAGAAGCTACATAGATTTTACATCGTATTACACGTTCCGTGATTTAAGGTGTTACTATCCTTTCCAATGTTTTTAGAATATCTTCTATCTTAAAATAATTCAAAATAACTTTACTTTGGATGGCAAGCCAGTTGTTGGAATGAAAGGCAACAAAATTGTTGACAGGGAAGCAAAAAATGTTTTAAATTTGCCATATACAGATTTCAAACCTGTTATGTGTACAGCTATTCAAAGTAAATGGCAGCAACGCTGGTCTCTCATTAGATGTGCAACAAACGTTTTATAGTATAACCGAAACTTTAAATATCCATTCCTAGTAAGAAATACTGTAGAGAGGAAGTTGTCCTCTCTCGGCTCTGTACTAGGCACGCATATCCTACTCATTCGTTCCTTTTAAAACGAGAAGATCCACCAACATGCCATGCATGTGGCCCTCTATCTACAGTGAAACATTTTTGTGTCACCATTGTTTTCACAGGCGTCATATAGGTATCAATATGTTGGAGTCGGCGTTTGCATTGGCAGTGATGTTGGCAGTGGTGTTGTCCACACAGAGGTTTCCTTGTGATGATTGAAGTTCCTTTCGGCAAATCTAACTCTAAACTTCGCGCAGAGCTTCCTTACTACAAATGCTTGCTTAGGATTGCTTTCAAGGTCCAAAGGTCAAATTCACTGTTACTAAAAATAGAAAATAAATTCCATGCATAACTCAACATGCATATCCACTAACTCTTGTTGTCTATCATATCTGATTAGAGATGTTTTTGTCTATGATATTTGATTAGTGGATAAGTTCTATCTTTGCCAACTGAAGTAACAGAATGCTGATTTGATGTCCTCTGTCCATAAACCTAGAGGATAATGACTGCTTAACAGATACAATGAAGGCCTGACTTTTCCTTCTTACATCAGATTAAGTTTGTCAGATAAATACTGCCATCAAGATTGTCTCTGAGGTGGAAATTAAGGCTGTATACATGTATCTAGGAAGATAGGTACTCAGCTAGCGGGGTGTTACACAACTCAGGGCTCGAAGCAACTGAAATGATGTTTGAACATTGTAGACGAGGTTACACTTATTGACTAGATACTGAGGAGTATAAAACCTTCCGTCATAGAGAACACAGTTACACAAGCTTAGGTATGATGCTGATAATTATGATGTTGGTGGCCTCCCTTGGGCAAACTTGTGTGACGTTGACATTTCCGTTAGCGTTAAGTATAACATAATGAGAGTTGGTATTCCCGCCTGTTTTGCCAGTGTTTGGACCATAACCACTGTTGAGTAGCCTTAGTTCACACAGTTCCCTTTAAACTCCCATCAACCACATACATGGCTTCTTTTTTATTTCCACAGAAAACAATAAGCTGATTGATTCCTTGAGGAATGTCCTTGACATTTACCTATGATATGACCTTTACATTGTTCCACGAAGGATCAGTAGTTATAGACATATTGTGGACCTCATCTTCGTCATGTTGATGTTTCAGTAAGATTAGTTCACAGACGTAGCTTTTTTATCACACTTGGCCTTGAGAGCCAGATAAAATGCTGGTAAATCTTTCCTTATTTTGTTTCTGTGTTTGAAAACTTTTTTTTTTTTCTTTACACCGAAGGCTTTGGCCCTAAATGGCTAAAATTGTTGATGGTCCATAAAATAATACAATACCATATACACTGGAAAGGCTTGGTTAACCTACTGATATTTTGGTCCAGAAAAGTTTGATAGTATGATATATGTACGTAATGCAAGAGTTTGTCAGCATTCTAGCGGCTTGAACATTCATTTAGCGATTTTGCTAAAAGTTAACACAAGGAATAAGGACCATAATATCTCAGACAAGTTTGAGTTTCAGGGTTGTAGGTCAAGGTTAAGGTCACTGTTACTATTTTTATTGGGGGCATGAAGGGGACATGCTTTGCTTCAGCAATGCCTATAATATACTTGTTTAATGAGATATTTCACTCTGAAATGCTGTTATATACATAATTTATACACAACACATCAAACAGTATGAAGTTCAAAAATTTATTGAACGGAACCAATATCTTGTTCAGGCTCATATTAAATATTAGATTTTTTGGCATTCTTAGGGGCTGCTCATTCTTACAACTAAATTACATCAACACAACTTACTCTATCACATAATAAAATTGACTGGCTCCTAAAACAGATACACCTAAACAATTAAAATACTAATGATACTAGAGGGGCATGCAACCCCTGAGCTTGAACGATCACAAGCTTAGCTAACTATGACTGAATAAAGAAAGGAGAGATCCCTAACTTGAGCGATCTCGAGCCACCGAGTAGGCAGCTGGTAGCTAGAGCAGTTGACTCTTCTAAGACTGTTTCAGATGGGGCGACCCCCAAGCTTGAGCGATCCTAAGCTTATCATCTACATAAGAAATAGGTACACAAAGCATAATATAATGTATTGGGGGCAACTTGATTGGTGATCTATACTGTGCCTACGACGTGATATTTTCATATATTCTGTAGAAAACTTAGGTTTTCATCAAATGGTGTTGTAAGTATAAAGTAAGTGTATATGCATGGTTCTTGGTGAAAAATGTATTGAAGACAATAAAAATGAAAAAAAAGAAAGAAAAATGTCTTGTCTAGCAGTTGGTAATCATAGCTACGATGGTAATTACTACCCTCATAATCATGGCAATGGAGTTGGTGCGATTTCTAGGGATGTCAATTCTCCACTTTCTGACAGGCAAAAGTCTTTCATTTTTTGGTGATATTGCGCATACTAATGAAAAGACCATGTTGAAATGTAGAAGTAGACCCAGGGGAAGTGATTATTTATATACTAGTTATTTTCTGCTGTCTAGATGACTCATAGGAAGACGGAAAGTGTGGATTTGATGGCCGAGGAACAAAACAGATGACCTGCAATTACAACCAGCATCTTGGGTAGCAAGTGTCATTTAAGTCCATACACACAATCTGCAGTAAAGCAAGGCGGCATTGATAATTACCAGTAACCTTACACGCTAGTTCTGCAAAGGCCGCCAAATTCAAGAAATGCAAATGTATTTTAGAGAATGGTGTCGCCAGGGCATTTCTAACCATGTAATATAAACCAGTTTTTGTCACCTTAAAAACTTTTAGATTGTAGGACTTGCCATGTTTTTGTATATCTTGTTTTTTGGGTATAAAAAGTCCTTTGAATAAGTAAAGATTACATTAACTGTCCTTCACAGAGAAAAACTGAATGTTTTTTGGTGTTGTTTTGTAATGGAGGATTAGTTGATTATTATGCTGTTATCCAGGAGGCTTAGTGTCATTCTGCTGGGTGCGATAGAAACAGCTTAACAAATATGCAAATCTCTGCAAGTGGCCAATGAGAATTTGATGTTATATCAAATTTAGTTACAGTAAAAGGACTGTGATATGCAAATTCAATTTGCAGAGCTGGATATTGGAGTCATGTTGATGGAGAAATCTGCTTTTTCATTTCTTTCCTTCTCTCCATTTAAAGAAAATGCTTCAATTTGCATCTAGTTGCCACCGATCTGTGGACATGGTCTGTATGTACTGTCTGATGGATTGCTGTGACAATTCCATACACAAGGTTATGAACAATCCATTAAAGTGGAGATACGATAGAATCGGGAGTAATGGGGGTCGCTAGTGATGATCTAATGGGAGTTTTACTAGGTAAATGAAATTTGAGCAATGGCTTCAGGGACCAGATACAGCTTGGTTGGACGTGTATGGCTAATATAAGGGGCAGATGCAGGCAGCCGAGGTCTGAGGCCGAAGTCCGACTCGTACATTACCATAATTTGTTGTCGTTGTTGCCATGGGCAGTGTCACAGTCAAATTGTTTATAATTGTAGCCAATCAACACGACTGATTTAACTGTTATGTAATTACTTTCAAATGTCTTGAAAACACATTTTAATCCAAGGAGATGGACTGGTATCATAATGTACTGAATAAATCTGTTTGTGTTGGGAAAATTCTGAAGAGCATTAATAGGAATATTATTTAGTATGAGAGTCAGACTCACGGTACTTTTGTCCCCAGCTTCATCAATATTCCTTATCTTAAGAAAATTTCTTAACTTAAAATTGATGGATAAACCTGAACTTAAAACTCATGGAAAAAAACCTTTAAGGAACTTTTCCTTGAATTCTGTTATACTGTCCCAAGTAGATTTAAAGTTGGGGAATTTTGATGAAACTGGGGCTAAGATCTTTGCTGGTGAATTCTGGTTATGGCCTGCCTACAGAGACACAATTTATGGTATATATACTTAACATAGACATACTGATAAAAGAGGAATTCTTGGTAGATTAGCAGATATATTTTTCTGGATGCCACATCAATCTTTATCTATAGGATGATGTATAAATCAACCGTCATTTTCTTTGATTTATCTCCCCTTTTACCTATGGGTAAATATATTTTCTGTAAGCTGTTCATAAACTAGGAATATTGCATCGGATCAGGAGTTGGACAAAAAGAACGAGGTTCATGGATTATATATGGTTAATGGTATATATAATCTGTGTTGTTGGAAACATATTGGCAAGCTGATTTTGATCTAAGTGACAAATTGTGATTAGGTTCAATTATCAGATATTTGATACTAGGTTATCATCTACACATGAAAGTTAAGTCCATGCTGTTTTTTTTTTGCTGTGTTTTTTTCTTCTTTTTTTTTTTCAAAATATACAGAATGAATCTTTCTCAAATTTCACATTTTTCCAATTTTTCCCTTGTTCACTTAATCTGCACCTAATATTCTATGGCGCTATCAGCAAAAAAGTTGACTGAAAGATGTGTCATCTTGTAGTTTGGACAGGTTACTTATCAATGTTTCTGAAGAAATAATTAATATATCTTTTACAGTTTGTAGGTAAGCTGGTTTACCAATTGTTAAGTTGTACATAATTAATTTTGAGACTGATTAGGGAAGAAATGGCCACTAGGACATACACCTGAGGTGTCCAGCTAGGAAGTAGGAATATGTTTTTCAGATTTCATGCGGTGGTAGCCCTTGGTCCGTATTTGTTCATGTTTAATTTTGAAACTGAACCAAAGACGAAATAGTTGATAGGCATACAACATAACTATTGGAGAGATCTCGATCAAAAATGTCATAGACAGATTTACCTTTGTTGCCAGTTATTAAGGCACATTTAGACTGACCTGATGACCTGATGACCATAAGGCAGACATATCAAAAATCCTTCTTAAGTTATTGTAGTAGTCGATAGGTTTTGATGATTTCACAGGACAATGTCAAACAAACTTTTGAAAATTTTTGAAAAACTTGATACATAAACTGTTGACCTGACTGTCACTGCATCAGAAGATTTAATGAAAAAAAATGGAAATGGTAAATCTTGCATAGGGAGCTGTATTGAAGATCTTACTCTGGATGTCACCAAGATCCATCTTGGATCTTTTCTCTCTGTTTTAGCCACAGAGACATATAAAACATACAACACTTCATTAGTTTTGTCTGTCCTACCTAGCTAGTTCGCTCTATAACCTCCCTTCTTGACTTCATTAGTTTTGTCTGTCCTACCTAGCTAGTTCGCTCTATAACCTCCCTACTTGACTTCATTAGTTTTGTCTGTCCTACCTAGCTAGTTCGCTCTATAACCTCCCTTCTTGACTTCATTAGTTTTGTCTGTCCTACCTAGCTAGTTCCCTCTATAACCTCCCTTCTTGACTTCATTAGTTTTGTCTGTCCTTCCTAGCTAGTCGCTCTATAACCTCCCTTCTTGACTTCATTAGTTTTGTCAGTCCTACCTAGCTAGTTCCCTCTATAACCTCCCTTCTTGACTTCATTAGTTTTGTCTGTCCTACCTAGCTAGTCGCTCTATAACCTCCCTTCTTGACTTCATTAGTTTTGTCTGTCCTACCTAGCTAGTTCCCTCTATAACCTCCCTTCTTGACTTCATTAGTTTTGTCTGTCCTACCTAGCTAGTCGCTCTATAACCTCCCTTCTTGACTTCATTAGTTTTGTCTGTCCTACCTAGCTAGTTCGCTCTATAACCTCCCTTCTTATGACCAAGCTGGAAGAACATTTGCCAAAGACAGCATTCCAAAATAGAGATGTGTCTTTTATAGGTATGATACCAGTTAACACAACAATGAATTCTGCAAACATTCAGCGGCTAATATGATTAATGGCCGTCCATGTGAAAACATTACCTGGTATATGGCATCCACCAAGTCTTAAATTCCACATTAACTTTGGTGCCTCACCGGAACATGGCCAAATGTTCCTATGTCAAGCACTCTGGAGAGCATACAGAATGAATGTATTTGAAATTGCATCAGTAAGCGAGCTCTCCTGTTTGAAGGTTAATTAAGTATGATATGGGATAGTGGCTGTAACCTTATCTCTGTTTTAAAATAAATGGTTCTGTACACGTCATACGGCATCTAATGTTTATCTAATTGTTATAGACCTGGTGTATTGATACACAACCAGTGTGGCGGAATGACTTTATGCAGCTAACTCGTGTTGTCTCCCAACGGAGCAGCCATGTTTGTACTCAATCATTAGGTTAAAGGTCATCATAGGTCTCAACGGTTACAAATTTCTACACCATCAGGTTTAAATTTGAATTTTTTTTCTTCATATTTACAAAAAATTGCATCACATTTGACCCAAATGTATATCTTAGGTGTGATCAAATACTACACATCACCATTTTTTTTTTAGACTTCATTGATAAACATTCATTTGATTTTGAAAATATGAATGATACGTCATTGTATTTTGTTGTTAGATAGCAAGTAGTGATTATAATATGTAACATATACTTCATTAAGGAAGTCAATTTTGTATGTTTGGCCACAACATATTAATTTGTAGTTTGATATTTTAAGAGGTACATGAGGATAATGTTTTATTTTTTATCTTTTTATTTTTTTTTGCTTGTCCTTATTGTAACATCATTGTATGGAAAGAATTCTTTTTAAGGAAAGAAAGCAACAAGAAACTAACAGATCAGAAAGTTAATAAAACATTGAATTTCAGAGAATATTTTTTTCAGATATACCAGATTTTGTTGAGATGAGTGATTTTAAATAATCTTTTAAATTATTAAATTTTGATTTATTGTTTTTTGGCTGAGATAATTCAAAATTACATATCTATCATGTGTGGCCAACTGTGTGGATTGTTTGAGATATTAGGTAAAATATTTAAGCCATTACTCTTGACTGAATAACTAAAATTAATGATAGAAATCACTCAGGCATGCCTCTAGTGATATATGGATTTGTTCATGTATCGCATTGGAAGAACTAGTTCTATCTTTAATTGCTATCATTGACCTTAGCTGATGTGTCGAGTCCTATCTATGACCTTAGCTGATGTGTCGAGTCCTATCTTGACACTGATAATGCCCAGGTTGATTCAAATCTGTCTCTGATTGTGTAGTGTGATTGGTGGAGTTATGGCCCTTTGTTCATTAATAACACCTACCATGAAGTATAAAGTATAACTCACAATACCTATGTACCTTAGTGACTTCAAGGGATGGGAGATCGCTCAGTATAACTCACTATATCTATATACTTTGGTGGCTTCAAAGGGCGGGAGATCGCTCAGTATAACTCACTTTACCCATGTACTTTAGTGACTTCAAGGGGTGGGATATCGCTCAGTATAACTCACTTTACCCATGTACTTTAGTGACTTCAACAGGCGGGATATCGCTCAGTATAACTCACTTTACCCATGTACTTTAGTGGATTCAAGGGGTGGGATATCGCTCAGTATAACTCACTTTACCCATGTACTTTAGTGACTTCAAGGGGCGGGATATCGCTCAGTATAACTCACTTTACCCATGTACTTTAGTGACTTCAACAGGCGGGATATCGCTCAGTATAACTCACTTTACCCATGTACTTTAGTGGATTCAAGGGGTGGGATATCGCTCAGTATAACTCACTTTACCCATGTACTTTAGTGACTTCAAGGGGTGGGATATCGCTCAGTATAACTCACTTTACCCATGTACTTTAGTGACTTCAAGGGGTGGGATATCGCTCAGTATAACTCACTTTACCCATGTACTTTAGTGGATTCAAGGGGTGGGATATCGCTCAGTATAACTCACTTTACCCATGTACTTTAGTGACTTCAAGGGGCGGGAGATCGCTCAGTATAACTCACTTTAGCCATGTACTTTAGTGACTTCAAGGGGCGGGATATCGCTCAGTATAACTCACTTTACCCATGTACTTTGGTGGATTCAAGGGGTGGGAGATCGCTCAGTATAACTCACTTTACCTATGTGTGTACCCTACAGCTGTATTACTTTCAAACAGTAAGAAGTTGTTTACAGTATCTTCCCGTTATCATTTAAACACCAATACATAGAATACGAGGCCTGAGGCCAAATATATACGAAGGCTATTTGTTTGTCTTCTTTCTATGTTTCAATTCCAATTCCACACCCGTTTTTTCACCACAAGAGACTTTATTATGACTTGTGATAGATGTGTACCTAAGGAGTTTCTGTCTGACTTTGTGCCCATTTAGATCTCGGCAAATTTTAAAATCAGAAAAAAGTATCCGATTTGTTGTATATTCTCGGGATTGTTTTATATCAGCCGATCTGCAGTAAATAGAACTTTTAAGGGCTATAACAGGACTGTAACCAGGCTGCGAGATTTATCTAACTCCATACACAGGAGAGCCCTTGACCATATAATGTAGACATCATTCACGTCTCCATAGATGTTTCTGTAGATCTACATGCCAGGATTCTAAAGAGCTTCCTTATTTATGTGGCCTGCGTACGGAGAAACTTTCAAGAAATTGCTCCGCAGAAAGTCAGAAGCGTCCTATAAATCAGAGATATATACTGTGATTGGACAAGTAGATTTGGAGACGAATCTGCATTGGTACAGGCTCAGACAAAAAAAAGCATTAGACAAGCAAATGTAAAGGTAATTGCTTCACAAAAATAGGGCTGATAAGGACTAATGGACAGCCAAATTCAGATCAACGAAGCATGCTTGATTTCATGGTAAGCCTTACCTACCGACCATCCAATACTGTCGCATATAAATCAGGACTGCTATAACACCCCATACCACTGTCGTAGTCGCTCATGTAAATACCAGCAGTTCTGGTGACCGGTCCTTCATGGCACCGTCTCAACCATATATCCTGTTTTTATCTGACGGCAGTCACAAGTCAATTGGTATAATGTACATATGGTTGTAATCTGTGTAGAGATCGAGGTAAAAATCATCCAACGATGCTCCGTATTCATGAGGCAGTACAAAGATTGGAGTGCCCAACTTACAGTAATCATGTAGATTAAATAAGACTTCTGTCAGAAGATGATTTCTGACGTATGTATTCTTTGTTTAAAGAGTTATATTTTAGCATGTTTTACATATTTTGCTGCGGATAATATGTGAGGGGTTTCACATATACCCCTCAACTGATAACACATATGTACAACACATATACCCCTCAACTGATAACACACACACATACAACACATATACCCCTCAACTGATAACACACACATACAACACATATACCCCTCAACTGATAACACACAGGTACAACACATATACCCCTCAACTGATAACACACAGGTACAACACATATACCCCTCAACTGATAACACACAGGTACAACACATATACCCCTCAACTGATAACATACATATGTACAACACATATACCCCTCAACTGATAACACACACACACATATACAACACATATACCCCTCAACTGATAACACACAGGTACAACACATTTACTCCTCAACTGATAACACACACACATGTACAACACATATACCCTTCAACTGATAACACACACACATGTACAACACATATACCCCTCAACTGATAACACACACACACATGCACAACACTATACCCCTCAACTGATAACACACACATGTACAACACTATACCCCTCAACTGATAACACACACATGTACAACACTATACCCCTCAACTGATAACACACACATGTACAACACTATACCCCTCAACTGATAACACACACATGTACAACACTATACCCCTCAACTGATAACACACACATGTACAACACTATACCCCTCAACTGATAACACACACATGTACAACACATATACCCCTCAACTGATAACACACACATGTACAACACATATACCCCTCAACTGATAACACACACGTACAACACATATACCCCTCAACTGATAACACACATATGTACAACACATATACCCCTCAACTGATTTACACATTTAAAACTAGCTGGCTTAATGTCAGTACATCATATGTATTTCATTTTTGTTCATTTCAATTTTCATGTTTACAAATCAAACATAAAAACTTGACTG
Source organism: Pecten maximus (assembly GCF_902652985.1). Classification (NCBI taxonomy): domain Eukaryota; kingdom Metazoa; phylum Mollusca; class Bivalvia; order Pectinida; family Pectinidae; genus Pecten; species Pecten maximus. The sequence goes on from NW_022982987.1 coordinate 44,242, forward strand.
ATGTTTATTTAAAAAAAAACTTTTTTAGCCCAAATAATTTTGTAAAGTAGTAGCTTTATTGTGTGAATGATGACATCATCACTCCCGTCCCTAGCTCCACTGGACCTTAAAACACATAAATCACTCGGTTTTATTCCTGTACAAATTACCTTGTAGAAAGAAGATACATTTAAAATGTATCTGATTTAAATGTAAACTTGATGACATTCTCAGGTGTTAATCTTGGTTTTATAGGACACGGTTCTGTTAAACATACACTCTAATATTTCAGGTGATTTGTTGCATATTTTACCTTTGAAGATTGACTCTGTGACATTGATAAGGTAAGAATCTTGGATTATGAGGCCATATAGATGATAAGAATAACATAAACCACACACCTGTCCATCTTTTTTATCTAAGGTGAAGGGTTTTGTAATTTGCTATGAAGGTAAGATGATCTGTTTCAGGTACAATGTGTGTTCAGTACAGATTTTCTACCATGAATACCTTGATTACACTGACAAGAGTTTGGAAAACACTTTATTTAATGAGTTACTGAAAGTTAAAATCCCTACTGTTTAGTTATGTCATAGAAATTGAAATGATTCAAACTGGCTAAAACATAAAGTTCCTACTGGTATTGTAGATGGTTTATACCTTTGTGTGGACACTTTTAGTCTGTGGTATTATATCTTCGTCTGCGATGATACATTTGTGTGGACACTTTTAGTCTGTTGTATTATATCTCTGTCTCCCATGATACATTTGTGTGGACACTTTTAGTCTGTGGTATTATATCTCCCATGATACATTTGTGTGGACACTTTTAGTCTGTTGTATTATATATCTCCCATGATACATTTGTGTGGACACTTTTAGTCCGTGGTATTATATCTCCCATGATACATTTGTGTGGACACTTTTAGTCTGTGGTATTATATCTCTGTCTCCCATGATACATTTTTGTGGACACTTTTAGTCTGTTGTATTATATCTCCATCTCCCATGATACATTTGTGTTGACACTTTTAGTTCTGTTTGTATTATATCTCCATTATCCCAGGAGACATTGTGTGGACACTTTAGTCTTTTGTATTATCCATTATCCCAGGAGTCATTATATCTCCATCTCCCATGAACATTGGGACTTTTTAGTCTTTTGTTTATACTCCTTTTCCCCTGATACATTTGTGGGGACACTTTAGTTGTTGTATATCTCTTTTCCCCAAAGAAAAATTTTGTGGGCCCTTTTTTTAGTCTGGGTATTATATTCCCAGATAATTTTGTGGAATTTTAGCTGTTGTATTATATCTCTGTCTCCCAGAGTTTTGTGTGGACATTTTATTTGTTGTATTTATCCCCATGAACTTTGTGTGGAATTTTAGTGTTGATTACTCCCATGATACATTTGTGTGGACACTTTTAGTCTGTGGTATTATATCTCCCATGATACATTTGTGTGGACACTTTTAGTCTGTTGTATTATATCTCTGTCTCCCATGATACATTTGTGTGGACACTTTTAGTCTGTTGTATTATATCTCTGTCTCCCATGATACATTTGTGTGGACACTTTTAGTCTGTTGTATTATATCTCTCATGATACATTTGTGTGGACACTTTTAGTCTGTGGTATTATATCTCCCATGATTCATTTGTGTGGACACTTTTAGTCTGTTGTATTATATCTCTGTCTCCCATGATACATTTGTGTGGACACTTTTAGTCTGTTGTATTATATCTCCCATGATACATTTGTGTGGACACTTTTAGTCTGTTGTATTATATCTCTGTCTCCCATGATACATTTGTGTGGACACTTTTAGTCTGTTGTATTATATCTCCCATGATACATTTGTGTGGACACTTTTAGTCTGTTGTATTATATCTCTGTCTCCCATGATGCATTTGTGTGGACACTTTTAGTCTGTTGTATTATATCTCCCATGATACATTTGTGTGGACACTTTTAGTCTGTTGTATTATATCTCCCATGATACATTTGTGTGGACACTTTTAGTCTGTGGTATTATATCTCCCATGATACATTTGTGTGGACACTTTTAGTCTGTTGTATTATATCTCTGTCTCCCATGATGCATTTGTGTGGACACTTTTAGTCTGTTGTATTATATCTCTCATGATACATTTGTGTGGACACTTTTAGTCTGTTGTATTATATCTCTGTCTCCCATGATACATTTGTGTGGACACTTTTAGTCTGTGGTATTATATCTCCCATGATACATTTGTGTGGACACTTTTAGTCTGTTGTATTATATCTCTGTCTCCCATGATACATTTGTGTGGACACTTTTAGTCTGTTGTATTATATCTCCCATGATACATTTGTGTGGACACTTTTAGTCTGTTGTATTATATCTCCCATGATACATTTGTGTGGACACTTTTAGTCTGTTGTATTATATCTCTGTCTCCCATGATACATTTGTGTGGACACTTTTAGTCTGTTGTATTATATCTCTGTCTCCCATGATGCATTTGTGTGGACACTTTTAGTCTGTTGTATTATATCTCCCATGATACATTTGTGTGGACACTTTTAGTCTGTTGTATTATATCTCCCATGATACATTTGTGTGGACACTTTTAGTCTGTGGTATTATATCTCCCATGATACATTTGTGTGGACACTTTTAGTCTGTTGTATTATATCTCTGTCTCCCATGATACATTTGTGTGGACACTTTTAGTCTGTTGTATTATATCTCTGTCTCCCATGATACATTTGTGTGGACACTTTTAGTCTGTTGTATTATATCTCCCATGAAACATTTGTGTGGACACTTTTAGTCTGTTGTATTATATCTCCCATGATACATTTGTGTGGACACTTTTAGTTTGTTGTATTATATCTCTGTCTCCCATGATACATTTGTGTGGACACTTTTAGTCTGTTGTATTATATCTTCGTCTGCGATGATACATTTTGTTGACGGAACAGTTGGGAACATCATTAGTGATGCATTCTAATGAAACTGTCTTTGGGGAATTGTTCCATGCGAAGCATTGTTTTCATTGTTCTGTTCTGTAAACCAGATGTTTTGAGTACGGAGATGACCATCCTAACATTGAGTGGCCATGACTGATTTATCAGTAGAAATCATTCAACATGGCTATGCATTTCCCACCATTTTTAATTGCGTCAATTTAGGCCAAATTCATTCAAATGCCGATAAATTATCCATTACATTGTGCCATTACTTGAGCTGAAAAAAAGAGCATTTCTGTGAGTAATAAAGGGGAAAACAGTCCCAAAAATTGAAAGTTTACAAACACGCCTAAAACCCTAGGGGACTCTGGATCAGGGTCAGACAAATGCTAGGTCCCTTTGAAGCATCTCTGAGGAGTTCCGACATGTGACGTTGGTCAAAGGTCAAACAGAATTGGGAGTAGTACTGATAACATCTATGCGTGCAGGCACCTTAATTTAGTTTGGGCCAATGGCAGCCTAGCGGTCCGCTCTGACTGCACAAGTAATAGCATTAATCAAACATATTAATTGGAAGTTTTTGTTGCAATCCGAAAGCCATTCTGGGCAAGTGCTTCAGCTATTTGAAAGTTTGCTAATGTCTTTTTTCTGCTATGTGTAGGGGCTAATATTAATTTTTCACAGACACAGTTCTCATTAGCGGCCGAATCGTGGCGGTCCACTTTGGATAGGAATACACAAGGGGACATTTTAATACACTTTTTCTGATAACAATGAAGTTGAGAAAATGTCCAAATTGCATTTGTTAATATTAATTAAACATTTTTGGCATTTGTTATGTTGTGGTAGGCTCTCGTGGCAACTTCATGGTTCATACGAAAATCCATTTCTCACCGCCTTTTAGTGAGTTGTTTAAGTTGTAATTTTGTATTTTATGCTGTGATATTTATTTTTTTTGTATGCCAGAACTGGTATTTTTCTAACGTGTAAAAGTAATTTTCTAATGGAGATCAGTGTATCATAGAGTTTATATTTTAGTTTTGATTAAGGCTACCTTCTACCTTTATACACAGTATATCTGTGAGAGTGATCTCCCCTAAGAGCGTTTAGATATGCTTAACTTATCATTCAAAATTTCTTTAGCATTATATCAATACATTTCATTTAAAAAAAAGAGAAGAAAATAGCCTGTTGATTGACTTTTACATTATGTTCAATGTTTTTACAGTACAAAGTCCATCATAAATTAATATCAATTAAATGTAGTATTCAAGACCATCAGTTTATACCTTTTTATTGTTTTCATTTTATTTTAAATGTTTGATATATTATTGTTTCCTTAAACTGACAAACGTTTTGAATTTAAAGTGATCATGTTTTAGCAATAGAGAGAGCTAGAAGGATTTTTTATTGTGTACGGATATCAGATTGTTGTTCAGTGGTAGGGTGACAATGTCTGTCCTTTGTCTACAATGTTGATGGAGCATGCCCACTGAAGACCCCTATAATTTTCATTAAATCGAGATCTTGTCACAAATCAGTAAATCAACAATGTTAACTACTGTCACGAGCATTGCAACAAAATTTCTATGCAAATGTTTACGGTAAATTCTGCTAATGAAATCAAATCACTGACAGTATGGACAAAAGCGACTGGACATTTGATTTGGTCATCTGAACTGACCTTATGGGTAGTGGCCACAGACTGTTTGACCCACACCAGTCATCCAACCTGTTATTATCACCACGGAAACCTGGTCAGATTGCCACGGGGATGTGGACTGAACTGACAGATGGGGTAGCATGGAGACTGACCAAGGGCCGGTGTCCTGAATGAAAAAAATTGGATTTAATTTTGGGTTGAAGCAGACCTAAGTCTGGGACCTGATTAAATTTAGAGAGCCGACAAGCTCATTGGAGTGGTCACTTGAGCTCCTAGCGCAGCTTGACCATCAACTCGAAATTGACAAGTTATTCTTTTATAATGGTGTGTGATGTTGTTTATGTTGAGGGGTGGGCCATTTTTAGATCCATCAACCCAATAAGACCAGTCAAACTGTCGGGGACAATAGACTTAATGATCATGCCATCATCACCACTTGATTTGCCTTTGTGCGGCCATGTAGCAAGGACATGTCAGTCTGCTAAAGTTATCAGCTTATCATTTCTCCAGAAGCTTGTCAGCATCACGACTGGCTGATATGTGTTGCGACAGTATCGGTAAATAACATTTCAAGCATATAAAAATATTAAGATTATTGTGTGTCATAAATGCTGGGAAGAAACATGATATGACATTTCTTGATTTAAGATGTGATTACATCATATAGAATGGTACTAGAAACTGACATCTGTGATCCTATTGTCATATGAACATTACTTTCATTTTTCTTTTGTCTGTATATGACATTCCTAGTATTGCCATGCTATTGTACACGATTTACTCCTACGCTAGTTTACTATTGTTAGGAGCGTGTGTCTAGTGTATTCTCACCTTCCACAAAGTCTTGTTATATCATCTGTCACATTTCTGAAGGCCAACATTTTGTCTGCATCTTTTTTACCTTTCTCCAGGGTATATGTCACCAAACTTAACTGAATGACATAGCTTGTTACAGTGGCAAAGAGTTGGCATTTTCATAGAGTTTTATTGCGAGTTGATCGATTCCTGTCAAAAAAGAAAAGGAAGGAAAATAAAAGAAAAAAAAATCTGCTAGATGCTGCTCTGTAAATATCGTGTTACTAACCACACTTTCATGGGGATGACGTTTTGTGTAAAAGCTAAACCAGTATTTTATGTAAAGCTGTACAATCTGTTCTGTTTTCTAAATGTTTATATAAATTGTACTTGTGTTATCTCGATACTTAAATCAGAGATACTTTCAATAACATAAATTTATATAAACATATTTATATAAAATTGAACTTGTGTAATCTGGACACATTTCGAAGTAGAATTTAGACTATAAATAAAAGTTCTATTTTTTGTATTTGTGTATGTAAATTGTACCTGTACAATCAGTCACTCACTCCTGGACACCTGTATAAACTACTATCAGTTTGGTTCAGCCATATATAAACCTGAACCTGTGTAATCTGGATACCTGTATAAACCAAACAATATCTTTCAGATCCCACTAAATATTTGTCTATAATTTGCGTTGCAGACAAATTTGAATGTTTATTAAAAGTTATATAATTCAGCTAAGAATTGTTTTAAAGATGTAAACAGATGCTGTGTTTATGTGACTGAAGTATCGGAGAGGGCATGCATTGTTACCAATTACCACAGATATAGAACACTGTAGTCACAGAGAGGTCAGACTGGGTCTGTAGCCAGGAGAATGCTGTAGTCACAGAGAGGTCAGACTGGGTCTGTAGCCAGGAGAATGCTGTAATCAAAGAGAGGTCAGACTGGGTCTGTAGCCAGGAGAATGCTGTAGTCGAAGAGAGGTCAGACTGGGTCTGTAGCCAGGAGAATGCTGTAGTCAAAGAGAGGTCAGACTGTAGTCACAGAGAGGTCAGACTGGGTCTGTAGTCAGGATAATACTGTAGTCAAAGAGAGGTCAGACTGTAGTCACAGAGAGGTCAGACTGGGTCTGTAGCCAGGAGAATGCTGTAGTCAAAGAGAGGTCAGACTGTAGTCAGAGAGAGGTCAGACTGGGTCTGTAGCCAGGAGAATGCTGTAGTCAAAGAGAGGTCAGACTGGGTCTGTAGCCAGGAGAATGCTGTAGTCAAAGAGAGGTCAGACTGGGTCTGTAGCCAGGAGAATGTTGTAGTCAAAGAGAGGTCAGACTGGGTCTGTAGCCAGGGTAATTCTGTAGTCATGCACAGAGAGGTCAGACTGGGTCTGTAGCCAGGAGAATGATGTAGTCACAGAGAGGTCAGATTGGGTCTGTAGCCAGGAGAATGCTGTAGTCAAAGAGGAGTCAGATTGGGTCTGTAGCCAGGAGAATGGTGTGGTCAAAGAGAGGTCAGACTGGGTCTGTAGTCAGGAGAATGCTGTAGTCAAAGAGGGGTCAGATTGGGTCTGTAGCCAGGAGAATGCTGTAGTCAAAGAGGGGTCAGATTGGGTCTGTAGCCAGGAGAATGCTGTAGTCAAAAGGAGGTCAGACTGGGTGTGTAGCCAGGAGAATGCTGTAGTCACAGAGGGGACAGACTGGGTCTGTAGCCAGGAGAATGCTGTAGTCAAAGAGAGGTCAGACTGGGTCTGTAGCCAGGAGAATGCTGTAGTCAAAGAGAGGTCAGACTGGTCTGTAGCCAGGAGAATGCTGTAGTCAAAAGGAGGTCAGACTGGGTGTGTAGCCAGGAGAATGCTGTAGTCAAAGAGAGGTCAGACTGGGTCTGTAGCCAGGATAATGCTGTAGTCAAAAGGAGGTCAGACTGGGTCTGTAGCCAGGAGAATGCTGCAGTCAAAGAGAGGTCAGACTGGGTCTGTAGCCAGGAGAATGCTGTAGTTAAAGAGAGGTCAGAAGCGGTCTGTAGCCAGGAGAATGTTGTAGTCAAAGAGAGGTCAGACTGGGTCTGTAGCCAGGGTAATTCTGTAGTCATGCACAGAGAGGTCAGACTGGGTCTGTAGCCAGGAGAATGATGTAGTCACAGAGAGGTCAGATTGGGTCTGTAGCCAGGAGAATGCTGTAGTCAAAGAGGGGTCAGATTGGGTCTGTAGCCAGGAGAATGCTGTGGTCAAAGAGGAGTCAGATTGGGTCTGTAGCCAGGAGAATGCTGTGGTCAAAGAGAGGTCAGACTGGGTCTGTAGTCAGGAGAATGCTGTAGTCAAAGAGGGGTCAGATTGGGTCTGTAGCCAGGAGAATGCTGTAGTCAAAGAGGGGTCAGATTGGGTCTGTAGCCAGGAGAATGCTGTGGTCAAAGAGGGGTCAGATTGGGTCTGTAGCCAGGAGAATGCTGTGGTCAAAGAGGGGTCAGACTGGGTGTGTAGCCAGGAGAATGCTGTAGTCACAGAGGGGACAGACTGGGTCTGTAGCCAGGAGAATGCTGTAGTCAAAGAGAGGTCAGACTGGGTCTGTAGCCAGGATAATGCTGTAGTCAAAGAGAGGTCAGACTGGGTCTGTAGCCAGGAGAATGCTGTAGTCAAAAGGAGGTCAGACTGGGTGTGTAGCCAGGAGAATGCTGTAGTCAAAGAGAGGTCAGACTGGGTCTGTAGCCAGGAGAATGCTGTAGTCAAAAGGAGGTCAGACTGGGTCTGTAGCCAGGAGAATGCTGCAGTCAAAGAGAGGTCAGACTGGGTCTGTAGCCAGGAGAATGCTGTAGTCAAAGAGAGGTCAGACTGGGTCTGTAGCCAGGAGAATGTTGTAGTCAAAGAGAGGTCAGACTGGGTCTGTAGCCAGGGTAATTCTGTAGTCATGCACAGAGAGGTCAGACTGGGTCTGTAGCCAGGAGAATGATGTAGTCACAGAGAGGTCAGATTGGGTCTGTAGCCAGGAGAATGCTGTAGTCAAAGAGGGGTCAGATTGGGTCTGTAGCCAGGAGAATGCTGTGGTCAAAGAGGAGTCAGATTGGGTCTGTAGCCAGGAGAATGCTGTGGTCAAAGAGAGGTCAGACTGGGTCTGTAGTCAGGAGAATGCTGTAGTCAAAGAGGGGTCAGATTAGGTCTGTAGCCAGGAGAATGCTGTAGTCAAAGAGGGGTCAGATTGGGTCTGTAGCCAGGAGTATGCTGTGGTCAAAGAGGGGTCAGATTGGGTCTGTAGCCAGGAGAATGCTGTGGTCAAAGAGAGGTCAGACTGGGTCTGTAGTCAGGAGAATGCTGTAGTCAAAGAGAGGTCAGACTGGGTCTGTAGCCAGGAGAATGCTGTTGTCACAGAGAGGTCAGAATGGGTCTGTAGTCAGGAGAATGCTGTGGTCATAGAGAGGTCAGACTGGGTCTGTAGTCAGGAGAATGCTGTGGTCAAAGAGAGGTCAGACTGGGTCTGTAGCCAGGAGAATGCTGTAGTCACAGAGAGGTTAGACTGGGTCTGTAGCCAGGAGAATGCTGTAGTCACAGAGAGGTCAGACTGGGCCTGTAGCAAGGAGAATGCTGTAGTCACAGAGAGGTCAGACTGGGTCTGTAGTCAGGAGAACGCTGTAGTCACAGAGAGGTCAGATTGGGTCTGTAGTCAGGAGAATGCTGTAGTCACAGAGAGGTCAGATTGGGTCTATAGCCAGGAGAATGCTGTGGTCAAAGAGGGGTCAGATTGGGTCTGTAGCCAGGAGAATGCTGTGGTCAAAGAGAGGTCAGACTGGGTCTGTAGTCAGGAGAATGCTGTAGTCAAAGAGAGGTCAGACTGGGTCTGTAGCCAGGAGAATGCTGTAGTCACAGACTGGTCAGACTGGGTCTTTAAGGGGCCGCGGTGGCCCAGTTGTTAAGGTGTGCTGACACTTTATACCTAGCCCTCAACCTCTGGGTTGCGCGTTTGAAACCTACGTGGGGCAGTTGCCAGGTACTGACCATAGGCTGGTGGTTTTTCTCCGAGTACTCCGGCTTTTCCCTACCTCCAAAACCTGGCTGTTAAAAGGACATTAAACAAAACAAACAAACAAACTAGGTCTGTAAGCAAAAGAATGCCCTGTAGGTGGACGAAAGCTGTAATTACAGAGGTTGGACTGGGTCTGTAGGTGGACAAAAGCTGTAATCACAGAGTTCAGACTTGGTCCGTAGGTGGACAAAAGCTGTAATCACAGAGAGGGCAGACTGGGTCTGTAGGTGGACGAAAGCTGTTATCACAGAGGTCGGACCGGTGTCATATAAGATAAGTATCCCCCATAGGATTTGTATCCGGATACTAAAACTGGCCATAGGATTTGTATCCCCCCCATAGGAAAAGTATCCCCCTATTCATACGAAACCTTATCTGTATATGTGTGATCAATACAATGAATTTATATACTAGAAAGTATTAATGAACTCTTTTTTTGATAATTGGAGTATTAAAGGGGTTTTTAAGATATTGGGAGAATGGACTGCAGGGGTGTATGTTTTATACACAGACTTATCTATTTAATCATGACATGTCAATTTAAGTGACAGCAAATATGATATAAACAGTTTGCAGTGGTTCCCTGTTCACTTTTATATATGTGTTCCTCTCTGCATAACTGGTGACTCTTACACCTAGGTGTATATAATGATTGTCATCAAAGACAATTAGGGAGGGGTGGTGAGCAGTCATGCATGGGGTCAGGGTGTGATGTACACACAATCAGCAGGATGGCCATGGACTTGACAGGTGTGAATTTATTGTGGGTGATGTGTGTTATGACAAGCATTTTTTTATGGAGGCGTTTACGCCTGCCATATTACAATCACCTACGAGTTGTGACGTCACAATCTCTCACTTTCATTTTCGTTATATTTCCTTTCACAGTTCATTTTGTGGTTTCTTTCGGTTCATATATGATGTAGTTGAACTATATATACATTTATGAAAACTATCACGACTACAAATAAAGTGCTATTACATGAAAAAAGGTATATTCAGTATAAATTTCTCTTCGGCGGAAGCCCGGAATTTGAGACCTCTGGTGGTAATTTCTGTAACTAGGGGTAATGATTCGCTTATTAGTCCAAGTATGAGGCACGTCATTGTAGTCCGTCATTCAAAGTAGATGTGTACAGAAATGTATTAACTATGCTGATAATGTTGTGAACATTTCAGGAACTATTTTGAATAAACAATAAGAATAATGTCTTGTAAATATCTACACCTGCATCGATTTTTGCAAATCTATATCGAAAATACTGATTGAAGGGAGATAACTGCGATATTCTGACGTTACCTTACAGAGGACACTTGTTTAACTACTAGGAATAAAGACGACATAACAACCCAAGCGCAAACAAATTTCCGATTTTCATAAAACCCTCCAGGTTTTGGCTAACAACATTTCTTTTGTTTACAACTTGGTAGTTTGTTCACGAGATTTTATGAGATTTGGTCCGATATTTAGCGATCACGTGTTTCGTCTGTTTACGTGAGCGAGCACTCTGTCAAAATGGAGGCACGTGGACACGGGCTTCACACGAAGCATCAAAGTGTGATGATTGTCGCTAGAAATTAATATCTATCATTATGAATTAAAGGCAAGTTGCTTACAAAGTTTAAATCTGTTTGTTGACCCACTGAAATAAGCGTTTGTTTATTTAGGACGAAACTGTTTACGATAAGTTGTTCAAGCCTGGCCAGACCACAAAATCACAATATCTGCTGCGATTATAGTCCGAATTTTCTGACGATCTTGCTTTATACTATATGCAGACTTTAATCAGCTTTAAGGCGATATCAACACCAGAACCTTTCGGATTACTGCGATAACTGATCGAAGTCCCTGTGTTTCAAATCTATGAATCGGCAGACCTACGTGATGGCGTGATGGAATTCGATCGTTTATTTTTCAAAACTAAGAAAACTGGCACATATCTGTCGTGGTGGTCATTTGTGCTGTACCTTCCCCGACAGAGACAATATACATAATCTGGATTTTTGTGATAAGGTTTACTGCAGTAGCTACTCGCACTCGTAATATATATGAAAATGTTAAATTATTATTGAACCAGCTTGTCTTATTTATATATTATTCAGCTCACGATTCAATGCAACCTTTTCAAATGTTTTCATGTAATATATATATATACATTTGTATGCACCAAGCTGTGAAATGTTTGTATTACATAGAATATTTAAACAATACAAAGTAATTGTAGATTAACAAAATGTATACCAATTGCATTTTAACGTACTAGTACAACTTTTTGTTGTTTTCATGTAATATAACTTTTTGTTGTTTTCATGTAAAATGATAAATACATGTATATCTATTGGCAATCGATATACAATCCATATAATATAAGACTTTCTCAAATATCAATATCCTCATAACTTTCAAAATAAATCTATATTTGCTTTTGAAATTTCATTAAAAATGTTTGATTTTCATGTCACGAACAAATCCCTTAAAATGATCATCAATCTCCTTATTGGTCTCCAGAAAGTGTGAAAATAAATGAAACTTTTTTGTCAATAATTCTATTCATTATGAATTCATGTATAACCATTTAGGTTTTTTCCAATGTTGACCTTTAAAACTATATATATATACAAGCAACAATCTGTGGGATGTCAAATATGGAAGGCTATAGCTGTTTCAGGATAAATTGCCAAAAATGCTTATAAGTACTGTTTCTTATCACTGATCACATATATTGGGTTTTTGACTATTATGTGTTATTGCTACTTAAGTGTGAATTTTTTCGGCTTCAGTGATAATGTATTTCTTTGTACTTATGTGCAACAGACATCGCGAGAGTTTAATTCTCCTACATATAATATTGACTCCTACAAAAAGAAGTTGAGTGATCATGATTGGTTGACTACGAGAGGCATTTTATCAAATCTCATATTTACCATACTGATTGCTCATGATCATATTTCATCCGGCCTAGTAAACTCTAGAAAAAACATCTTAATTTATGAAAGTAGCTAACTCCTTTACTGTATGTGTAAAAATTAAGTATATATATATATCGTACAAAACATCAAACTTCTAATATGGTAGAAATGAAACATACATTTAGGCTGACTGCCTGATAATATAATACAATTTGTACAGAGTTTACAATCCTTTGACATTCAGCTCATAATATACACCATTATAATTTGATCTGTCGTCATGCGTCGGTCTTCTTCTTAAGACCAAGATATCGCAGAATGGTGTACAAAAGGTTCTTAAGCTGTTTTATCAAAATTGTAAATTTCATGGCCCCCTATGTGTCGCATTCTCCCTGGGGAGAGGATACATTTTACTATAGTTTATATAGAAAACTCATCACACATATTTTAGCATAATTTGTTTCATTTTCATTGGAAATTGGTTAGCACGTGGTTAGGGCAAACTTTTCTCAATGATATATTGTCAGAGAATGTCAAGGCCAACGACTTGTTATGGGTTCGAATGTCAAAAATAAAAATCTTATATTGATTATTTTTTTCCATTTCATATGAAAGAACATAGTCCACTGAAACAGAATGTGCATATTTTATTGTCATCAGATAAAAATATGGCAGAAAGATATGGCACTTGGAAAAGAATCATAAAGCTATTTTCTCCAGCCAAAATTAAAAAATAATCCAAAATTGCAGAATAAAGGTTTCTGCTCTTTTATCTATAATATACACATGAAGGCTTGATGTTTGGCGCATGCATCGATAACGTATGGCTGGCTACAAATGTTATACTTGTATTTGACCTTGACCTTCATTCAAGGTCATTGGGGTCAAATGATCAAGAAAATTCAAAGTTCTTTCAAATTATTAATTTGGGTCACATTTTAAAGAATCAGCCCTTTTAAAGGTGTGTGCAATGCATCAAGGTCAAATAATCAAAATGACGCAGATATGGCACTTTTAAAAAGAAATTCCTACCAAAATTAAAAAATGACCCAAAACTGCACATACACACGAAGGCTGGATACATGTAAGATGTGTGACTGGCTACAAATATGGAGTTTATCTCTCTGACCTTGACCTTCATTCACATTTTAAAGAACCGGCTCTTATGAAGGTGTGTGCGAAGTTTCAAAGGCAAATTATTAAAAATGATGCAGACATGCCCTTTAAAGAATGTTTTCTTGCCAAAATCAAAAATTATCCATAAATTGCAATTCAATTGTTGGCTCAAAAGGGGTCAATTTGGCTCAATTGACGGAAATAACTTCTTCTCTGAAACTAAGCAATCGATATAGCTCATACTTGACTGGTAGCATCCTTTTGGGTAGGGATTCAAAATTGTAAAAATGGTGGGGTTGACCCCCGGGGGGCAGGGTCAAAAGGGGTCAATTGGTTTCTCTGAAACTAAGTTATGGATATAACTCACATTGGTGTGGTAGCAATCCCTATGGGGTTGTACCCAAAGTCAATTTCATTTCATGGATTGATTGCACAATTTGGTATAAAACCTACATTCGTATGGTAGCATGGTTATGGGGTGGGTATTCAAAATTGTACGAATGTTGGGGTTAACCTCCCGGGGGCTGAAGGATGGGACCAAAATAGGTCAATTTCGCTAAATTGACATTTTTAGAATAACAATAAACCAATGTACATGTACCCATATAAAATGCTTATGATATATTGACAAATAAACTTAAGCATCATTTTTGTTTCATTTCTCATAAAACCAGGTGAGCGATACAGGCCCTCTGTGCCTCTTGTTTTATCTGTGAAACCATTCAGATCCCAACTCCATAATCTTGCTGGACAACAAGAGATGAACACAATCCTGATGTAAAAATAGGCCCAGGGTTCTTTCCCCACCCCAAGGGCCTTATACAATCAAATTGAATTGATATCAAATATGAAAGTTTTCTTCAATATTTTGCATGTAAAACGCTGTATATTTATATACAGTAGCTACTAGGCTATTATCTACATCTTGGTGCTAAATTAAAACGCAACAAATCACAAATCACAGTTTATTGTTAATATCGCCATTGGATCTATTAAAATAGATGGAATTGATATCTAATTTTGAAATAATTGTCCTTAAAAATGAGGTCTTTGTTGAAAAAAAAGTGTAATAACTTTTAAAAGCTGTCAATCTAATTTTGATATTATTCTAAGATCAAAATAGAAAGGAATAAACAATTTTGTTTACAAGATATTGAAAGACATTGCACACTTTCAACAAAAAAAGTAGCAGACACTCCCTGTATTTTCAATACATATCGTGTATTGTTATAACTTATCGAAATGCATATCATATTGTTTCGACATTTCTAATACCCAGGCCTATAAAATATAAGTTTGTTTTAAACACATAAATGCAAATTTTGAACTACTTGAGTATAAAAGATGGTTTAAAGTATGAATGTTAATGACATGTACCTAAGTAGAAGTTGATTTGAAAAAAAATTAAAATGTTTGACTTTTTAAGTAAAGGTTTGATTGAAATAAGAAATGTTTAACTACTTTTAGAAGTAGGTTTGCAACTTTTAAGATGGTTAAAACCATTATGTACATCGAAACAGTCTAAACCATTACATTCATCAGGACTGTGAAAACCATTATGTCCAGTTGGTTTGACACACTTAAGTGGAAATGTTTAGTCATGTTGATATCAGTTTAATTTGTATTCTTGCTTTATTTCAAATATCTCCTTTTACATCTGACTAACGCCGCCTACAGTACTTTCAGTACTTTGATTTTTTTTTAAAGTCTTAAACTTATAAATATTAGGATTTGGTGTGCATGGTTTAAAGAAAATAGCTCATAGAGATTTAGGTGTTTTTTTTATTTAAACATTTATTATTATATTGTCCATATTTCTTTAGTATTAATTATTATTATATATAATCTATAAATATAAGTTATTACCTAGTACTGTGTGATATAAATGAATATTTAATAATGGCTTTGATTTATTAAAGTTATATATATATATACATACCATTTTTTCCAATTTCCAGAAAGACATGGATTTTTACATCAACAATTAAAAAAAAAATTAAGTTTTTGCTGGTTCGTTTCAATATGGTTTTCTCCATTCACAACTTGACAAGATAAATTGGATGCATACAATATTAACAAAACAAAAATAATCTATCTTTTAAAATCCTTTCTTTAACATAAATATGCTGATTTCTATAGCCATAGCATTTGTATCCCTCATTTGTTAATTAATTAAGTTAATTTCTATAACAGTAGGATTTGTAGCTCCCCTACTTTATGTCATTTAATCTGATTTCTATAGCCATAGGAATTGTATCCCCCCTACTTGATGTCATTAAAGCTGATTTCTATAGCCGTAGGAATTGTATCCCCCCTACTTTATGTCATTTAATCTGTTTTCTATAGCTGTAGGAATTGTATCCCCCCTACTTTATGTCATTTAATCTGTTTTCTATAGCCGTAGGAATTGTATCCCCCCTACTTTATGTCATATTAGTTGATTTCTATACCATAGGATTTGTATCCCCCCTACTTTGTCATATTAGTTGATTTCTATACCATAGGATTTGTATCCCCCGGCCCTACTTTATGTCATTTAATCTGATTTCTATAGTCGTAGGATTTGTATCCCCCCTACTTTATGTCATTTAATCTGATTTCTATTGCTGTAGGAATTGTATCCCCCCTACTTTATGTCATTTAATCTGTTTTCTATAGCCATAGGACTTGTATCCGCCCTACTTTATGTCATTAAGGCTGATTTCTATAGTTGTAGGAATTGTATCCCCCCAACTTTATGTCATTAAAATTATGGTTCTTATTGGAAAACCTGTTTATAGTGACCGGTTGCCATAGCAACCATAATTTTGAGAAAAAGAAAGAGGCATGCACATCTACACATGGTCTTTTATATTTGTGTGAATAAAGTTTCATTGAAATTGGCCCTTCGGTTTAGAAGTTGTCCGGACAAACTTCAAGTTTTAGTTCTTATGGGAAAACCTGTTTATAGTGATCAGTTGCCATAGCAACCATGATTTTGAGAAAAAGAAAGTGGCATGTACATCTACACATGATCTGATCATTAATATTTGTGTGAAGTTTCATTGGAATCGGCCCATCGGTTTAGGAGGAGTTGTCCGGACAACATGTGTCGACAGACACATGGTCGGACGGACGGACAACCTGATTCCAGTATACCCCCTAACTTCGTTGCGGGGGTGTAATGAAACATGGTCTAACAGTAACGGGTGGGCATACTCATATTCTATCAAAGTAACAAGATAGGTACAAACATGGTCTAACAGTAACGGGTGGGTATACTCATGTTCTATGGAAGTAACAAGATAGGTACAAACATGGTCTAACAGTAACGGGTGGGCATACTCATATTCTATCGAAGTAACAAGATAGGTACAAACATGGTCTAACAGTAACGGGTGGACATACTCATTTTCTATCAAAGTAACAAGATAGGTACAAACATGGTCTAACAGTAACGGGTGGGCATACTCATATTCTATCAAAGTAACAAGATAGGTACAAACATGGTCTAACAGTAACGGGTGGGTAAACTCATATTCTATCGAAGTAACAAGATAGCTAGTTTACATGTTTTGATAGCATTAGTATAACAAAAGGCAATATAGATAATATTATAGATAAAGATAACAAAATGTTATTTTTTGCACAACAAAAGATGTGACCCTTACGTGGTTTCAGTATAGAATTATACATAGAATATTGGCAATATGAGTACTGTAAATCACTTACATTTCGCGTGGGATTTATTTTCCTGTTAATTTGCAAGGAGAGTCAAACGCAAATTCAAATCCCTCGCGAATATTTATATAAGAATGACAATAATAAGTGGCGTCCATTTTGAATCTATCATAATCTTTATTTGGTGAACAGACATCGCCATTTAAGTATATATCTAGAGTGTATTTTTATATCACAAAACACCAACATTTCACACACAAAAACCCGCTGAACACTAATATTGTAGTTGAACTCGGACTTATTGACAATACCTTCTAGACGACGATTTAGTTAATTTAAGCGCAGAAGGTCTGATCCCAAAGATCCTGGATAATCACCCGGAAGACGTTGTACTTGCTTACATACATGTATTTCGTACTTAACATCACTTGATTCTACATGTTTGTTCACTGTTTCTGTAATTGGGACTGGCAAATTATCTTTGGTTACTATTTTTAGCTCACCTGGCCTGAAGTGCCAGTGAGCTTATGGCATGGTGCGTCGTCCGTCCATCAACTTTTCCTTTAAATCGCTACTAGTCCTAAACTACTCAGTGGATTTTGATCCATGTTTGGTCTGAAGCATCCTTGGGTGAAGGGGAACCAATTTTGTATAAATGGTGGGTCTGGCTCCCCAGGGGCCTGGGGGGTAGGGCCCAATATGGGACTATAGCATATTCTTTAAAATCCTTCTTCTTCTGCAGGAATAAAGGGATTTGATCCATGTTTGGTCTGAAGCATCTTTGGGTAAAGGGGAACCAATTTTGTATAAACGGTGGGTCTGGCCTCCCAGGGGCCTAAGGGGCGGGGCCCAATAGGGGAAATATAGCAAATTCTTTGAAATCCTTCTTCTTCTGTAGGAATAAAGGGATTTGATCCATATTTGGTCTGAAACATCCTTGGGTGAAGGGGAACCAATTTTGTATAAACGGTGGGTCTGGCCTCCCAGGGGCCTAAGGGGCGGGGCCCAATAGGGGAAATATAGCAAATTCTTTGAAATCCTTCTTCTGTAGGAATAAAGGGATTTGATCCATATTTGGTCTGAAACATCCTTGGGTGAAGGGGAACCAATTTTGTATAAACGGTTGGTCTGGCCCCCCAGGGGCCCAATAGGGGAAATAGACATTAGTCTTTAAATTGCTATTAGTCATAAAGTTTTTAATGGATTTTAACCAGATTCTGTCAGGAACATCCTTGCGGGAAGGGGAACAGAGTTTGTATAAATTTTTACTATGAACCCCCAGGGGCCTGAGGGGCGGGGTAAATAGGGAAAATAGGGTTAATCCTTTAAATCGCTACTAGTCATAAAGTTATAAATGAATTTGAACCAAATTTGGTCAGGAACATCCTTGGAAGAAGGGAAACAGAATTTGAACTAGAACTGTCGCCAGGATGGCTGACTAATACCCCCGCAATCTGCACAAGTCAATGGTGAATTGGAACTGTTAATTAGAGGCTTATTAAGATAACCCAGTAATATAGTGACCAGTTGCCATAGCAACCATAATTAAAAAAAAAAAAAGGGGGCATGCACATATAAACATGCTCTTCTATATTTGTGTGAAGTTTCACTGAAATTGGCGTATCGGTTTAGGAGGAGTTGTCTGGACAAACTTAAAGTTATGGTTCTTATATCGGAAAACCTGTTTATAGTGACCAGTTGCCATAGCAACTATAATTTTGAGAAAAATAAATTGGCATGCACATCTACACATGGTCCTCTATATTAGTGTGAAGTTTCATTGAAATTGGCCATTTAGTTTAGGAGGAGTTGTCCGGACACACTTAAAGTTATGGTTCTTATCGGAAAACCTGTTTATAGTGACCAGTTGCCATAGCAACCATAACCGATAGGGAAAATAGGGGTTAATCCTTTAAATCGCTATTAATCATTAAGTTACAAATTGATTTTAACTAAATTTGGTCAGAAACATCCTTGTGGGAAGGGGGAAAGAGAGTTTATATAAATATTGACTCTGACCCCCAAGGGGCTTGAAGGGTGGGGCCAAATAGGGGAAATAGAGATTAGTCCTTTATATCGCTGCTAGTCATAAAGTTTCAAATGGATTTTAACCCAATTTGGTCAGATACATCCTTGGTGAAAGGGAAACAGATTTTGCATAAATGGTTACTGTAACCCTCCATCCCATAACTATGTATGGCATTGCTGGACATTAAGGGATAAACAAAATTCTTATGTAAAAATAGGCCCAAGGGTCTTTCCCCACCCTAAGGGAATTAGTTTCTTTAAACTTATGTTGTAAAAATAATTCGTAGGGTCTTTCAGTCCCTTAGAGAGTATGTGTATTAACAAATTGAACATAAACATTATTTTGACTTTTGGTCAATTCCAACCAGGTGAGCGATACAGGCCCCATGGGCCTCTTGTTCAAATTGGATACCTGTGGCGTGGTCATGTCGGTTAAATGAAACATAATAAAACTATATATGAACGGGCATGAAACTTGTATATAGCCTAGAGGTATATACTGGTATGGCCCATACCGAAATAAAGCACACTAAAGTATACTTTTATGCTACTTTAAGTATACACTTTTCCCTACTTTTTTGAAAAAGTACCAAAAAAGTATACTTTTTTTGTACTTTTCTGGACTTAGAAATTTTTCAGAGTACTTTTTCTGTACTAAATTTGGACTCTGAAATTTCTCAGAGTACTTTTTTTGTACTTTTCTGGACTTAGAAACTTTTCAGGGTACTTTTTCTGTACTTTATTTGGACTCTGAAATTTTTCAGAGTACTTTTTTTGTACTTATTCTGGACTTAGAAATTTTTCAGGGTACTTTTTCTGTACTTTATTTGGACTCTGAAATTTTTCAGAGTACCTTTTTTGTGCTAAAATCTGACTTAGAATTTTTTTGAAAGATTGTGAAAATATGGATGTACTTTTTTCCTACTTTTTTGGGACTTAGAATTTTTCAGCTAATGCCATTGTGCTTTTTTTGTACTTATTATGGACTTAAAATATTTTCAGACATTGCGAGGGGTTATAGCATATTAATATTTTCAAAATTAAATCGGACTTTTTCAGTCGACTACAAATCTAAGACTAAAAAAATAATACCCAGGATTAACCACAACAAATATCTATCAAATAAGATACAGAAAATATCATTTGGTAATATCAAATGTTTTTGATCTCGTTTTTTGTTTTTTTGTTTTTTGTCTTTTTTATGTTCTAAAAAATACTTTTCATACTTTGATCAGTACCACAGAAATTTATCTAAAAATAATTAAAATTCAACAATTATTATCATAAGTATTTCACTTCAATGTACTTTGTTAGTAAGGTTCACACATTTTAACGGTGATTTAGTAATAAACTTCACATTGATGAATGTTACTATACGTTCATATGACGAACGTCAAAACTTAGCTCTATAAAAATTTTGTTCCAGATCGTTCTTTGAAGTAACAGTATTTTGGCTTTAATTATAAACTCTTTAACGGAGTTTAAAACATTTCGTTTATCCAAACGTTAACCTCTACCAGATCGGGGATCACTCTACGAACGCCCGTGCCTGTAATACGC
>NW_022982988.1:0-39710 GCF_902652985.1 Pecten maximus
TGGTATTTAACTCTGTCCCCTTTTTTTTTTTCCCCCCCTACTGTAGTGTATTTAAACCCCCCCAGGGCCGTCCTGCCTTCTGGGGTTTTTTTTGGGGTGTATTTTAACTCAGCCGTCCCCTGCTGTACGTGTATTTTAACTCAGCCGTTCCCTACTGTATGTGTATTTTAACTCAGCCATCCCCTAGTGTAGGTGTATTTTAACTCAGCCGTCCCCTAATGTACATGTATTTCTACTCAGCCGTCCCCTACTGTATGTGTATTTTAACTTAGCTGTTCCCTACCATATGTATATTTTAGCTCCGCCGTCCCCTAGTGTATGTGTATTTTAACTCAGCCGTCACCTACTGTATGTGTAGTCTAACTCAGCCGTCCCCTACTGTATGGGTATTTCAACTCAGCTGTCCCCTACTGTATGTGTATTTTACTGTATGTGTATTTTATCTCAGCCGTCCCCTACTGTATGTGTATTTTAACTCAGCCGTCACCTACTGTATGTGTAGTCTAACACAGCTGTCCCTTACTGTAGGTGTATTTTAAATCAGCCGTCCCCTACTGTATGTGTATTTTACTGTATTTGTATTTTAACTCAGCCGTCCCCTACTGTATGTGTATTTTACTGTATTTGTATTTTAACTCAGCCGTCCCCTACTGTAGATGTATTTTAACTGAGCCATCCCCTAGTGTATGTGTATTTTAACTCGCCGTCCCCTACTGTATGTGTAGTCTAACACAGCTGTCCCCTACTGTATGTGTATTTCAACTCAGCCGTCCCCTACTGTATGTGTATTTTACTGTACGTGTATTTTAACTCAGCCGTCCCCTACTGTAGGTGTATTTTAACTGAGCCGTTCCCTACTGTATGTGTATTTTACTGTATGTGTATTTCAACTTAGCCATCCCCTAGTGTATGTTTATTTTAACTCAGCGTCCCCCACTCTATGTGTAGTCTAACACAGCTCACCCCTACTGGATGTGTATTTCAACTCAGCCGTCCCCTACTGTATGTGTATTTTACTGTACATGTATGTGTATTTTAACTCAGCCGTCCCCTACTGTATGTGTATTTTAACTCACCCTTTCCCTACTGTATGTGTATTTTACCTCAGCCGTCCCCTACTGTATGTGTATTTTAACTCAGCCGTCCCCTAGTGTATGTGTATTTTACTGTATGTGTATTTTAACTTAGCTATCCCCTAGTGTAGGTGTATTTTAACTCTGCCGTCCCCTAGTGTATGTGTATTTTAACTTTGCCGTTCCCTACCATATGTGTATTTTAACTCAGCCGTCCCCTACTGTATGTGTTTTTTAACTCAGCCGTCCCCTACTGTACAAGTATTTTACTATATGTGTATTTTAACTCAGCAGTCCCCTACTGTATGTGTATTTTAACTCAGCCGTCCCCTAGTGTATGTGTATTTCAACTCAGCCGTCCCCTAGTGTATGTGTATTTCAACTCAGCCGCGCCCTACTAAAGATGTATTTTAACTCAGCCGTCCCCTACTGTATGTGTATTTTAACTCAGCCGTCCCCTGCTGTATGTGTATTTTAACTTAGCTATCCCCTAGTGTAGGTGTATTTTATCTCAGCCGTCCCCTAATGTACATCTATTTTTACTCAGCCGTCCCCTACTGTATGTGTATTTTAACTCAGCCGTCCCCTACTGTATAGGTATTTTGACTCAGCCGTCCCCTACTGTACGTGTATTTTAACTCAGCCGTTCCCTACCATATGTGTATTTTAACTCAGCCGTCCCCTACTGTACGTGTATTTTAACTCAGCCGTCCCCTACTGTATGTGTATTTTAACTCAGCCGTCCCCTACTGTATGTGTATTTTAACTCAGCCGTCCCCTACCCTATGTGTATTTTAAAACGGCCGTCCCCTACCCTATGTGTATTTTAACTTAGCCGTTCCCTACCATATGTGTATTTTAACTCAGCCATCCCGTAGTGTAGGTGTATTTTAACTCAGCCGTCCCCTACTGTATATGTATTTTTACTCAGCCGTCCCCTACTGTATGTGTATTTTAACTTAGCCGTTCCCTACCATATGTATATTTTAGCTCCGCCGTCCCCTAGTGTATGTGTATTTTAACTCAGCCGTCACCTACTGTATGTGTAGTCTAACACAGCTGTCCCTTACTGTATGGGTATTTTAACTCAGCTGTCCCCTACTGTATGTGTATTTTACTGTATTTGTATTTTAACTCAGCCGTCCCCTACTGTATGTGTATTTTAAATCAGCCGTCCCCTACTGTATGTGTATTTTACTGTACTTGTATTTTAACTCTGTAGATTTATTTTAACTTAGCCATTCCCTAGTGTATGTGTATTTTAACTCGCCGTCCCCTACTGTATGTGTAGTCTAACACAGCTGTCCCCTACTGTATGTGTATTTCAACTCAGCCGTCCCCTACTGTATTTGTATTTTACTGTATGTGTATTTTAACTCAACCGTTCCCTACTGTACGTGTATTTTAACTGAGCCGTTCCCTACTGTATGTGTATTTTACCTCAGCGTCCACTACTGTATGTGTATTTTAACCCAGCCGTCCCCTAATATAGATGTATTTAAACTCAGCTGTCCCCTACTCTACAAGTATTTTACTGTATGTGTATTTTAACTCAGCCATCCCCTACTGTATGTGTAGTCTAACACAGCTGTCCCTTACTGTATGGGTGTTTCAACTCAGCCGTCCCCTACTGTAGATGTATTTTAACTCAGCCATCCCCTAGTTTATGTTTATTTTAACTCAGCCGTCCCCTACTGTATATATGTAGTCTAACACAGCTCTCCCCTACTGTATGTGTATTTCAACTCAGCCGTCCCCTACTGTACGTGTAGTCTAACACAGCTCTCCCCTACTGTATGTGTATTTCAACTCAGCCGTCCCCTACTGTATGTGTATTTCAACTCAGCCGTCCCCTACTGTATGTGTATTTTAACTTAGCTATCCCCTAGCTAGTGTATGTGTATTTAAACTCAGCCGTCCCCTACTGTGTGTGTATTTTGACTCAGCCGTCCCCTACTGTATGTGTATTTTAACTCAGCCGTCCCCTACTGTATGTGTATTTTAACTCAGCCGTCCCCTACTGTATGTGAATTTTAACTCAGTCCTTCCCTACTGTATGTGTATTTTAACTCAGCCGTTCCCTACTGTATGTGTATTTTAACTCAGCCATCCCCTAGTGTAGGTGTATTTTAACTCAGCCGTCCCCTAATGTACATGTATTTCTACTCAGCCGTCCCCTACTGTATGTGTATTTCAACTCAGCCGTCACCTACTGTATGTGTATTTTAACTCAGCCGTCACCTACTGTATGTGTAGTGTAACACAGCTGTCCCTTACTGTATGGGTATTTCAACTCAGCCGTCCCCTACTGTATGTGTATTTTAAATCAGCCGTCCCCTACTGTATGTGTATTTTACTGTATTTGTATTTTAACTCAGCCGTCCCCTAGTGTAGGTGTATTTTAACTCAGCCGTCCTCTACTGTATGTGTATTTTAACTCAGTCGTCCCCTACTGTATGTGTATTTTAACTTTGCCGTTCCCTACCATATGTGTATTTTAACTCAGCCGTCCCCTACTGTACGTGTATTTTAACTCAGCCGTCCCCTACTGTATGTGTATTTTAACTCCGCCGTCCCCTACTGTATGTGTATTTTAACTCTGCCGTCCCCTACTGTATGTGTATTTTAACTCTGCCGTCCCCTACTGTATGTGTATTTTAACTCAGCCGTCCCCTACTGTATGTGTATTTTAACTCAGCCGTCCCCTGCTGTATGTGTATTTTAACTCAGCCGTCCCCTACTGTATGTGTATTTTAACTCAGCCGTCCCCTGCTGTATGTGTATTTTAACTCAGCCGTCCCCTACTGTATGTGTATTTTAACTCAGCCGTCCCCTGCTGTATGTGTATTTTAACTCAGCCGTCCCCTGCTGTACGTGTATTTTAACTCAGCCGTCCCCTGCTGTATGTGTATTTTAACTTAGCTATCCCCTAGTGTAGGTGTATTTTATCTCAGCCGTCCCCTAATGTACATGTATTTTTACTCAGCCGTCCCCTACTGTATGTGTATTTTAACTCAGCCGTCCCCTACTGTATAGGTATTTTGACTCAGCCGTCCCCTACTGTATGTGTATTTTAACTCAGCCGTCCCCTACTGTACGTGTATTTTAACTCAGCCGTCCCCTACTGTATGTGTATTTTAACTCAGCCGTCCCCTACTGTATGTGTATTTTAACTCAGCCGTCCCCTACCCTATGTGTATTTTAACTCAGCCGTCCCCTACGTTATAGGTATTTTAACTCATCCGTCCCCTACTGTATGTGTATTTTAACTCACCCGTCCCCTACCCTATGTGTATTTTAACTCAGCCGTCTCCCATTTTCTAATAACATATACTGAGGTGGTACATCTGACCAACCGGCGTGTCCTATATTCTAATAGTATGCCACTGTAGGGCTATCGCGAGCAATCTCCCACTACACTAGTGACTTAGAGAGAGAGTGAGATTAAGAGGAAGGCCATATAATATTGTATAAATGTATAGATGCTCCTCACTAATAAACTGACGGACTTGAACTTAAAAAATTCTGTCTGTTATATTTGAGTTACAGTAGCACATTTTCCTTCCAAAATTATTTAAAATGTGTGTATACTTTGTAGAATATGGAATAATTTACATTTCAGAGAGGGTTTTTTTTAATATCAATTAAAGTCGATTAATTGATTTCCAAAATTTGAATTATTGAAATCCATATCGATTTATTGATATTAGAAATTCTCGAATTATGAATTTCAATAACTCAAATTTTGGAAATCAATAAATCGAATTATGGATATCAATAAATCGATTGATGGAAATCCATAAATCGAGAATTTCTAATATCAATACATCGATTTATGGATCTCAATAATTCAAATTTTGCATATTCATAATTCGAATTCAAGAAAATACTTATTAAGTTTTATGACACCATTGAGCTGAAATATTTATAAAATAACGTCCGCAATATAATAAATAAGAATTGTAGTCTATATATCGGCCTACAGCAGGTTGTCATGTAAAACATACATGTACGTATACAGTACGTGTTCCTTCACCAATGTGGAACTTCTTGATTGTATTTGACAATCGATCCAATGCAAAAATTATGCATAATGCACATTTCATGACCAATAATGTTTCCAGCAATAAAAACCAGTATGATAATTCTGTCGCTTAATTATTATTTCGAGGAGTTCCGATGGGGAACTGCTAAGAACTGTCTACCTTTGATAATCAGAGCTGATTTATGGAATTCTTTAAATGAATGATGGAAATCAAGGAATGAATTATTGATATCCATAAATAATTCATAAATATCCATTAATGGGGACTTTTTTCCACTTTGGCTTGCCATACGAAATAAGCTAAATCAATCAGTAGTTTTAATAACAAAGTCACACGTATACCACCTCATTACTATCTTCTAGTTCATGTATAGTTTCTATAAGATTCATTTCATTCAAATTCTGTTGCTTTTTTATATGACGAGAGGGAAATGGTTTTGCCTCGAATTTCTATTAAGATTGTTTCCAAAAAAAGTTGATCGCTTATCGTAAATTGTATATCAGAATTGAGTATATTGGTGATGTTTTCCAAATGATACACTGGAAGAGCATACTGTCTTTTAATGTCTAACATAATTTTGTTAATAAGTTCTAAGTAATCTAAATCATATAAAAGTGAATTATTAAACTTCAATAATCCTTTTCCTTTTTTGAATTCATTAAACTTTAAAGCTATTACAGGAAGTGAATGATCAGTTCTATAGCCTTGTTCAATGTTTGAATAATGAATGCTTGGTAATAAATTGTCCGAAATAAGAAAACATCTAACCGAACTTGTTTAACAGGATTACTTCTCCTCCAGGTTATCTTCTATTTTCTGGATGCCGTTCTCTATATATATCTACCATTCCCAAGTCTTCTATAAGTTCAAATTGATATTTTTATAGTTTTTATCATGGTCAACTGTAGGGCTCAAAACTAAGTTAAAATCACCACATATTATATAAGAATCAGTGGAAAATATTTCAATTTCTACTCAAGTTGGACTCAATGAAACTACCAAACTTAATCTGTTTCATTTGCTCATGAATTTGACCAGATTAACACTGATCAGTGCGTATGAATACATGGTTAAAATCCTTTCGCGGAACGATTTCACTTTTTCTACATTGTTGTTATAAACATGGAATAATTATTAAAATTTATAATGTATTCTTGTATTTTATGAAAGACCATATATGCTAAATACTTCTATTTTGACAAAATAATGCTGTTTTTAATCCTAACATTGCGGACTATTTTACTCGACCGACTAGACATGCACAATCCGGAACTCCTCGGGCTTTTCCGCATTTGGACTTCACAAGCTTCGAGACATTAATATCTAGACCGACTTTTTTATTAAAAAAAACCCCAATTGAAATATGATTGAATTTTGATTTGGTCGATTTTATTGGGTCATGAATTGAGTTGCTCTTGAGACATATTCAACATGAACTGCTTCGCAGTTCATTAAATTTGTCTCAAGAGCAACTCAATTCATGACCCCATGAAATCGACCAAATCAAGATTCAATCCTTAATAGATTAATAGTTTCAGTTAAGTTTTCATAAAAAAAGGATTGTCTGAATTAGGGAACCCATTCTACTTATTATAATTACATTTTCATGTTCAGGAGTGAAATGTGTATCTTGTAAACAGAGAATATTATAATGTTTATTTTTCAAGTAGGAAAAACATGTTTTATTTGATGTCTATCCTAGAGCTAGACCTTGGCAATTTGCTGATATTATCTTTATACACTCAACAAGTCATTTTCTTATGGGCCACCGGTATTTTACGTTTCTGTCTTGTTTTTCGACAGAACTCCATGCCAACACGAACTGTTTCCATTAAGGAATTTCACCTTCTGACTGATAATAATAGTGAAATTATAAACAATGGATTCACCTGAGAGGAGATTGTCAATTATAACACCACGGTATTTTGCACATGATAATGATTTTGTCCACGGGGTGATATGTAAATCACTTAAAAGTACGACTGTCGAAGTTACACATATATATCTAACATTCAAATTGGTGGTGCATGAAAGTCAGCCAGCCTTGAAGTTTTCATAGGTTAATTCTATTCTATCGGAGTAAGGATCTTGAAATATAATAAATTATTTTAAAATTTAGTTAAAAATATATATCAGATTTTATATCCAAAACTGTTCCTAGGTCTGTCTATATTACACATATTTGCCATTTGGCACCAACTCTGTTTACCTGTTGACGTAGTTGATCTGATATTAACAGAACATGTTGTACATGGTTATCTAATATTGTCTCAGGCTATATAACAGACGTCTTCTGTATTATCATGTATCAATCAATCATACTCATCCCTAGGACTACCTAGGACTATATAAGATTAGATATTATTGTACCATTGAGTCGGTTTCCAGGGAGCCATTCCTGGACACTTAAGTCCTGGGCTGGGCTTTCGCCCGGGACAGGCCAGTACCGATACATGTACAGATGTATACCTATGTATGCTATATGTATGTATGTATGATACACGTATACTTTAATAAAAGTACCATCAAAATAAGAAGATTATTTCATTATACTGGTGCCGCGACCTCGGAGCGAAGCTGGATGGAAAGCGGACACAACATGAAGTCTCCACTACACGATCAACGCCATTTAAAAGATCACCAATCACCTAGTATGTCTACTATTAACAAGATGCAGGTACGCTGATTTGACTTCTGACTATCTTCGTAAACATTTGCCATTTATAGCTATAAAAATTTTTTAACATCACTTTAGGTTAGTTATACCTTAGTAATTATATGTTTCATTTTTGAATTGAACTAAAACAAACATTTTTTCTTACCATAATTATTATTTTTTATGAATGTTTAAATTGCACTGTTTTCATATCATTACCAGAAAATTCCTATATACTTTAATATTGTTTTTACATTTTACATATATATATAAATTTTACATCTTTACACATTTATCCTATGATGAGCTTCGCCCACGTGATTTAACACGGGGATTATAAAGTAAATGAAACATCATCATGTTGTCGGAGTTCAGAGATAGTGATGCGGTTTTACGCACACATAAAATGTACATGGTATGATAAATCTACTGTTCTCCTTTGGCAACATACTACACATACACGTGCATTATCAGATCAGAAACACTCGGTTTCAATGTATTCCGACCAGAACATCATTTGTAAATGTATTACTACGGATTTTGGAATACCTCTTGAATTTATGCCGAAAATTATGTTTCGATAGTATCTGAATGTACACATATTACACAAATACATAACTAGGAATTTTTCTGGTAAATTTCATTTCATCCATTTTATTTTCGTGTCAGCCTAATTGAAGTGCGACATATCATCGCTTGATTTTGTGTACGGTAGATGACACAACAAGCATATTTTTTTCATATCTTCATTTTTTGAAACAGTTAGCAAATTATGTATTTCATGAAAGGTATTATTCAATAAATCAAAGTAATTTCTTAAAATTTTAGTGTTACCTGTTGCTATCTTAATTTTGCTGATAATTCAATACATTATTTTAGCCTCAGCCTAATTGGAGAGCGAGGTATATTAAGCTTGAATAAGTAGGCGGTATTACGCCCTCAAGCTATCTTTTTTCATTATCAGTAAATAGCGACATGTAGTGCTAAAATGTATATAGTCTAGTCAATGTGGAAATTACAATGTAATTTCCTAATTTAAAACACCACATATTTTTTTTATGCCTATTACCTATGTAACTCACAATTGAATTAGAATTTATTTTTTTTTTTTTTTTTTAAATAATGTTTTACACCGCATTTTATATGCGTAATTGAAATTTAAAGCATCACTACACTATCTCTAGTTTTAATGTACGGCAAATGTTTACGTAAGATTTGAAGGAAGTTTAAATCTGCAAAACCTGTAAATTGTGACACCAGTTCCTTCACCAGAGACAGTTCCATTGATACCATCATCGTACCAGCCAACACCAATGTATCCCGCCTTCAATCCATAATGCCACCTCCGGTTATTGAAGAGGATTAATACATTCGTTTTCTTCAACGTTTTATCGAATTGTTTATGTGCTGTGTTTTTCATACAGAAGTTCCAACATTTTCGTCATATCGTCCTCAACATATAAGAAGAGGCTTTGTATTCATTTTTATATCTTCAACTGAAGAGACACTATTCAACATATATTACAACAATTTCATTTATTCATATATACCGAATAGACGTCTTCACCTATATCTACAATGGAGAGTTCAGCCTAACGTGATTCCACCACGAGGTTTAATTTGTAATTTGAACTTTCCATATTATGTCAGAGTCAGAGATGGTGACGTGATAATACACGCACTGATATCTACAATATAATCTACTGCACTCGAACGACATAACAACGCATCATACTTCAACGGATAAGGAAATACCTGATGCAGTTCAAATACCAGGGAAAAATAAGTCTACATTTCCTCGTCCGAAGAACAAATATCAACATCTACACATCCACTAACACATAACAAGATATTCGACGGATTTGGAATACTCGATGCAGTAAAATTGCCGAGGAAAAAGGATATACCACTTCCACTTCCGAAGAGGAACATCTACATAGAACAGAACATGGAACTTTCTGACATTTTGTTTTACATCTTCTCAGCCTAGCTGGAGTGCGAGAATTTACAGTTGGATTTACAGATGGTTGTCCATCGTATCCACGCCATTTCATTTTAACATTCATTTTCATAACAGTGCATAAACATTTCTTTAATTACATTGGACATTAATACTGGAATTACAACAAGTGAACTGTGTGAAGAAAATATTGTGTGAATTTAATTCTTATCTTTTGTTTATATATTTTAATGCATTTCAAGTACATATGTTATAATGTATTTATACACATTTAAAGTTTTTGTACACATATAAAGTACAAACTAACTGTTATTTGATTAATTCATTTGATATTACTATTAGTAATATATATGTTGCTATGTCATTTCATTATAAGCTTTATTGCTTTATGATTTTTGTTACGTACTACGTAATGTAATCATGTAACTTCATGATTAGTATTCCATTCATTATTTGTATCTGTATGACTTCATTTCTTATTCTAATGTAAGCAATGTATAATGAATGTCATTTCATTCAATACTATACCGTCATAATATTTAGTATAAGTATCTAGCCTTCAATTTCTTTCGTTATTTTAATTTTTTGTTTTACATAATCTAAACATGTTATATTTCTCTTACTTTTCAATAATTTATGACAAAGGGACGTTATCAACATAATTAATTATTTTAGAATCTACTTATATGATGTCGAAATTATATCTAATTTGAAATCATTTTTGACAAAGGGACGAATGAAAAAATAATAAATTATTTTAAAATTTAGTTAGAAATATATATCAGATTTTATATCCAAAACTGTTCCTAGGTCTGTCTATATTACACATATTTGCCCTTTGGCACCAACTCTGTTTACCTGTTGACGTAGTTGATCTGATATTAACAAAACATGTTGTACATGGTTATCTAATATTGTCTCAGGCTATATGACAGACGTCTTCTGTATTATCATGTATCAATCAATCATACTCATCCCTAGGACTACCTAGGACTATATAAGATTAGATATTATTGTACCATTGAGTCGGTTTCCAGGGAGCCATTCCTGGACACTTAAGTCCTGGGCTGGGCTTTCGCCCGGGACAGGCCAGTACCGATACATGTACAGATGTATACCTATGTATGCTATATGTATGTATGATACACGTATACTTTAATAAAAGTACCATCAAAATAAGAAGATTCATTTCATTATAATCTGTAGTGTATCTACAAAACACTTTGGGCCCCTTAATCAAGATATCCTCATGTGCGATGCATGTATATTAGGTCTTAAGTCGGAACAACATCATATCAACAATATACAAAATCGTGCGATGAAAGCATTTTTAGGTCTAAGGAAGTACACTCTAAATATAGGAGAACATGGAGATATGGGCTCGTCATCTTGTTTATGAAAATAGCGTAAGGACATTTTCAGGATACACTCCTTACTATAATCGCTTAATTGGGAGTCCCCCAATGGTCTGTACTGGGACCGGGGTCTCCCAATGGTCTGTACTGGGGCCAGGGTCCCCAACGGGCTGTACTGAGGCCGGGGTCCCCAATGGTCTGTACTTGGGGCCGCGGTCCCCAACGGGCTGTACTGAGGCCGGGGTCCCCTAAAGGTCTGTACTTGGGCCGGGGTCCTCCAATGGTCTGTACTGGGGCCGCGGGTCACCAACGGGCTGTACTGAGGCCGGGGTCCCCCAATGGTCTGTACTGGGACCGGGGTCCCCAACGGTCTGAACTGGGGCCGGAGTCCCCCAATGGTCTGTACTGGGGCCGGGGTCCCCCAATGGTCTGTACTGGGGCTAGGGTCCCCAACTGGCTGTACTGAGGCCGGGGTCCCCCAATGGTCTGTACTGGGACCGGGGTCCCCAACGGTCTGAACTGGGGCCGGAGTCCCCCAATGGTCTGTACTGGGGCCGGGGTCCCCCAATGGTCTGTACTGGGGCTAGGGTCCCCAACTGGCTGTACGGAGGCCGGGGTCCCCCAATGGTCTGTACTGGGGCCGGGGTCCTCCAATGGTTTGTACTGGGGCCGGGGTCCCCCAATGGTCTGTACTGGGGCCGGGGTCCCCCAATGGTCTGTACTGGGGCCGGGGTCCCCCAATGGTCTGTACTGGGGCCGGGGTCCCCCAATGGTCTGTACTGGGGCCGGGGTCCTCTAATGGTTTGTACTGGCGCCGGGGTCCCCAACGGCCTGTACTGGGGCGGGGGTCCCCAATGGTCTGTACTTGGGCATTTGCCTTTTCTATTAAACGTTAATGACCTACCAGATGCCTTAACAAATCAAGTAAAACTATTCGTTGATGATACATCTCTATATGCAGTGATTGTTGATATCCAAGCTGTGGTAGCTGGTAGCTGGAACACAGATCTAGAAAATATTAGAGAGCGCAGCTCGAACGGGTAGAGATGTCTCGAGGAGTCACGTGACCACCGTAAATAGATTAGCATCGAAATCACGGTCTTGATCCTCGAGTTTTAAAAACATTACAATATTATATATATCTTATATATATATCTTACGCTAAATAAAGCATGTATTTAAATTCGCATGATATTTGAGGCAGTGCTACGACCAGTCTGTTTTACATTTCACACCATCGGAAACTGTACTACGTTCCACATAGATGAAACAAATCACGTGGGATTTACTATTCTAGTAGACTAGATTATGTGTGCTTGTTTCTCGAATTCCATGGGCACCGGGATTGCTGCGCTCTCACATAGGCCATGCCTAAAATTATATTAGGGCCAATAAATGGGATGTCAAATTCAACCCGAGAGATATGATGGCACTGTGGGGGATTTTTCTCTCCCAGAATGCCTCATTCAAGATGGCTGTCTCCATGGGAAGCCATCTTGAATGAGGTATTCTGGGAGAGAAAAATCCCCCATAGATGCCATCAATTCTCTTCCCTGTATCTTTCTCAAAAAATACAGAAGTGACATACCTTTCTTTTAACTGTATATTCTTGAGATTTTATCTTTTCAGAGCGGTGAAAAAAACCTTATGGAATTTTAGTCATGATGAAGATTGAAGAAAAGTATGTTGAAGATTGTATTTTAAAAATAAAAAAACACACGAATTCAGTTTTATTTGCTTTTATTGAAAAAAACCACTTGTGGAATGTTTGAAAATTTGCTAGTGCTCGCTTATTTTCAATTTCCGAGTACGGGATGATGTATCTGTCTGAAAAATTAAAAAAAAATGTTGAAAAAAATAGTATAGTATGTAAATGGCTAGCCGGGTTGGTTTTCGTGACGTTATTGACTTTCGGCATGCCAGTGTAGCATGTAAAACACACAGTCAGTACTAGTAAAACACAAAGTCAGTACTAGTAAAATACAAAGTCAGTACTAGTAAAATACCGTCAGTCCTAGTAAAGCACAAAGTCAGTACTAGTAAAACACAAAGTCAGTACTAGTAAACAAAGTCAGTACTAGTAAAACACAAAGTCAGTACTAGTAAACACAAAGTCAGTACTAGTAAAACACAAAGTCAGTACTAGTAAAACACAAAGTCAGTACTAGTAAAACACAAAGTCAGTACTAGTAAACACAAAGTCAGTACTAGTAAAACACAAGTCAGTACTAGTAAAACACAAAGTCAGTACTAGTAAACACAAAGTCAGTACTAGTAAAACACAAAGTCAGTACTAGTAAAACACAAAGTCAGTACTAGTAAAACACAAAGTCAGTACTAGTAAACACAAGTCAGTACTAGTAAAACACAAAGTCAGTACTAGTAAAACACAAAGTCAGTACTAGTAAACACAAAGTCAGTACTAGTAAAACACAGAGTCAGTACTAGTAAAACACAAGTCAGTACTAGTAAAACACAGAGTCAATACTAGTAAAATACACAAGTCAGTACTAGTAAACACAAAGTCAGTACTAGTAAAACACAAAGTCAGTACTAGTAAACACAAAGTCAGTACTAGTAAAACACACAGTCAGTACTAGTAAAACACAAAGTCAGTACTAGTAAACACAAAGTCAGTACTAGTAAAACACAAAGTCAGTACTAGTAAAACACAAAGTCAGTACTAGTAAACACAAAGTCAGTACTAGTAAACACACAGTCAGTACTAGTAAAACACAAAGTCAGTACTAGTAAAACACAAAGTCAGTACTAGTAAAACACACAGTCAGTACTAGTAAAACACAAAGTCAGTACTAGTAAAACACACAGTCAGTACTAGTAAAACACAAAGTCAGTACTAGTAAAACACACAGTCAGTACTAGTAAAACACACAGTCAGTACTAGTAAAACACAAAGTCAGTACTAGTAAACACAAAGTCAGTACTAGTAAACACAAAGTCAGTACTAGTAAAACACACAGTCAGTACTAGTAAAACACAAGTCAGTACTAGTAAAACACAAAGTCAGTACTAGTAAAACACAAAGTCAGTACTAGTAAAACACAAAGTCAGTACTAGTAAACACAAAGTCAGTACTAGTAAAACACAAAGTCATTACTAGTAAAACACAAAGTCAGTACTAGTAAACACAAAGTCAGTACTAGTAAAACACAAGTCAGTACTAGTAAAACACACAGTCAGTACTATTAAAACACAGAGTCAATACTAGTAAAATACACAGTCAGTACTAGTAAAACACAAAGTCAGTACTAGTAAAACACACAGTCAGTACTAGTAAACACAAAGTCAGTACTATTAAAACACAAAGTCAGTACTAGTAAAACACAAAGTCAGTACTAGTAAAACACAAGTCAGTACTAGTAAAACACAAAGTCAGTACTAGTAAAACACAAAGTCAGTACTAGTAAAACACAAAGTCAGTACTAGTAAAACACACAGTCAGTACTAGTAAAACACAAAGTCAGTACTAGTAAAACACAAAGTCAGTACTAGTAAACACAAAGTCAGTACTAGTAAACACAAAGTCAGTACTAGTAAAACACAAAGTCAGTACTAGTAAAACACAAAGTCAGTACTAGTAAAACACAAAGTCAGTACTAGTAAAACACAAAGTCAGTACTAGTAAACACAAAGTCAGTACTAGTAAAACACAAAGTCAGTACTAGTAAAACACAAAGTCAGTACTAGTAAAACACAAAGTCAGTACTAGTAAAACACAAAGTCAGTACTAGTAAAACACAAAGTCAGTACTAGTAAACACAAAGTCAGTACTAGTAAAACACAAAGTCAGTACTAGTAAAACACAAAGTCAGTACTAGTAAACACAAAGTCAGTACTAGTAAAACACAAGTCAGTACTAGTAAAACACAAAGTCAGTACTATAAAACACAAAGTCAGTACTAGTAAAACACAAGTCAGTACTAGTAAAACACAAAGTCAGTACTAGTAAAACACAAGTCAGTACTAGTAAAACACAAGTCAGTACTAGTAAAACACAAGTCAGTACTAGTAAAACACAAAGTCAGTACTAGTAAAACACAAAGTCAGTACTAGTAAAACACAAAGTCAGTACTAGTAAAACACAAAGTCAGTACTAGTAAAACACAAAGTCAGTACTAGTAAAACACAAAGTCAGTACTAGTAAAACACAAAGTCAGTACTAGTAAACACAAAGTCAGTACTAGTAAACACACAGTCAGTACTAGTAAACACAAAGTCAGTACTAGTAAAACACAAAGTCAGTACTAGTAAAACACAAAGTCAGTACTAGTAAAACACAAGTCAGTACTAGTAAACACAAAGTCAGTACTAGTAAAACACAAAGTCAGTACTAGTAAAACACAGACTAGTAACAAAGGTACTAGGTAAAACACAAGTCAGTACTAGTAAACACAAGTCAGTACTATTAAAACACAAAGTCAGTACTAGTAAAACACAAAGTCAGTACTAGTAAAACACAAAGTCAGTACTAGTAAAACACAAAGTCAGTACTAGTAAAACACAAAGTCAGTACTAGTAAAACACAAAGTCAGTACTAGTAAAACACAAAGTCAGTACTAGTAAAACACAAAGTCAGTACTAGTAAAACACAAAGTCAGTACTAGTAAAACACAAGTCAGTACTAGTAAAACACACAGTCAGTACTAGTAAAACACAAAGTCAGTACTAGTAAAACACAAAGTCAGTACTAGTAAAACACAAAGTCAGTACTAGTAAAACACAAAGTCAGTACTAGTAAAACACAAAGTCAGTACTAGTAAAACACACAGTCAGTACTAGTAAAACACAAAGTCAGTACTAGTAAAACACAAGTCAGTACTAGTAAAACACAAGTCAGTACTAGTAAAACACAAGTCAGTACTAGTAAAACACAAGTCAGTACTAGTAATCTAAAAACCAAGTCAACGTAAAACCACATCTTATTTTTTAAAACAAAAAAGCTACTTAAAAACACAAGTCGCTAAAACAAACAGCCAGTACTATTAAAACCAAAAAATCATACTAAAAAACCCCTCAGTGTAGTAAAACACAAAATCAGTACTTTTAAAAACACAAAACTACTTTAACCCAAAATCAAAATTTTAAAAACCCCTCAGTATAGTAAAAAAAACCCGCCAGTACTATAAACACAAAGTCGTCTTAAAACACCAGTCATTATAAAAACAAGTCAGTACTAGTAAAACACAAGTAGTACAGTAAAACACAAGTCGTACTATAAACCATCTACTAGTAAAACAACCCATACTATTAAAACAAAAGCCCCTTAAAACAAACGTCAGTGGAAACACAAGTTATAAAAAAACAAGTCGTCTAGAAAAACCCCCAAATCATACTATAAAACACAAGTCAGTACTAGTAAAACACACAGTCAGTACTATTAAAACACAAAGTCAGTACTAGTAAAACACAAAGTCAGTACTAGTAAAACACAAGTCAGTACTAGTAAAACACACAGTCAGTACTATTAAAACACAAAGTCAGTACTAGTAAAACACACAGTCAGTACTAGTAAAACACAAAGTCAGTACTAGTAAAACACAAAGTCAGTACTAGTAAAACACAAAGTCAGTACTAGTAAAACACAAGTCAGTACTAGTAAAACACACAGTCAGTACTAGTAAAACACAAAGTCAGTACTAGTAAAACACAAAGTCAGTACTAGTAAAACACACAGTCAGTACTAGTAAAACACACAGTCAGTACTAGTAAAACACAGAGTCAGTACTAGTAAAACACACAGTCAGTACTATTAAAACACAAAGTCAGTACTAGTAAAACACACAGTCAGTACTAGTAAAACACACAGTCAGTACTAGTAAAACACAAAGTCAGTACTAGTAAAACACAAAGTCAGTACTAGTAAAACACAAAGTCAGTACTAGTAAAACACACAGTCAGTACTAGTAAAACACAAAGTCAGTACTAGTAAAACACAAAGTCAGTACTAGTAAAACACAAGTCAGTACTAGTAAAACACAAAGTCAGTACTAGTAAAACACAAAGTCAGTACTAGTAAAACACAAAGTCAGTACTAGTAAAACACAAAGTCAGTACTAGTAAAACACAAGTCAGTACTAGTAAAACACAAAGTCAGTACTAGTAAAACACAAAGTCAGTACTAGTAAAACACAAAGTCAGTACTAGTAAAACACAAGTCAGTACTAGTAAAACACACAGTCAGTACTAGTAAACACAAAGTCAGTACTAGTAAAACACAAAGTCAGTACTAGTAAAACACAAAGTCAGTACTATTAAAACACAAAGTCAGTACTAGTAAAACACAAAGTCAGTACTATTAAAACACACAGTCAGTACTAGTAAAACACACAGTCAGTACTAGTAAAACACAAAGTCAGTACTATTAAAACACACAGTCAATACTAGTAAAACACAAAGTCAGTACTAGTAAAACACACAGTCAATACTAGTAAAACACAAAGTCAGTACTAGTAAAACACAAAGGCAGTACTAGTAAAACACACAGTCAATACTAGTAAAATACAAGTCAGTACTAGTAAAACACAAAGTCAGTACTAGTAAAACACAAAGGCAGTACTAGTAAAATACAAAGTCAGTACTATTAAACACAAAATCCCTGGTGAAATGGGCTTCCATTTGTTACATAAAAAAGTTCTTAACTTCTTAATTAATGTTATTAACTTGATGTTTGTTCTTGTTTTTAATAAAATCGGGAACAGACTTCCTACCTTTTTATGCCCTTAAAATAACAATAACTGCAGGATTGGTCATCTTTCAGTAATGCAATAATAAATTCTTATTCAGTAGATCCAGTTTGGTAATGAGGTAACTTCCCTTGGAAATCCTGCTTCAAGGTATGGCGACACCTGCTGTTAAAACTGTTAAAAATATAATTGAGTCTTACCTGTTTGACTCTGTCGCTGACATTAAAGAAAAAAACGATGTCGTGCATGAAAGAAATCGTGGAACAAAATAAGCTCTTTATTCTCCAGCACATCACGGACGATAAACTTACTGGGTCAGACTCAGACTAGAGTACTTAATGCATAGAATGACATCAAACAGCTCTGGTTCATTTTGAATGCTTTACGGAAACGCATGTGCGTATCGTTTTCCTGTAATACTTTCCTTTCTATTATACATATATATTCAAATTTTCTCTGTATAGATGTATTATGGTTTACAAAGTTTTGCTTGAATGCCGGCTGATTCGTGAAATTGATATAGAAAAGAAAATATCTGGTATATTTAACAAACATTTTAAAGTTTCCTACCGCCTAAATACCTTACTTAATTACTTTATCACATGCAGAATAGAGAATGTGTTTCTCACTTAAACCAAGATGTCGCTAATGATAAGATACCTCTACACAGCAAATTACACTTGTCTCAACTTAATCATTATGAATGCAACTGAATAATCCGAAGGACTCTGATGTTTTATCGGCCTTTAAAATGTGATAATTATGACGGAAACCTTCGGATTTATACCTGACAAGTTTCTAACAAAGGACCCGTGGGTAATAGATATACATAATTACAATGAAATATGACTGAACACGCCAAAATATTAACAGACCCCTGTTTTTTCTTACTATATCGAACCTTAACAAGGCGTTTTCACTGTTACGTGTTACACAAATTCAACATCAGATGTCAGGCCTTATAGGTTATTGGAGAGAGAGAGAGAGAGAGAG
Source organism: Pecten maximus (assembly GCF_902652985.1). Classification (NCBI taxonomy): domain Eukaryota; kingdom Metazoa; phylum Mollusca; class Bivalvia; order Pectinida; family Pectinidae; genus Pecten; species Pecten maximus. Next base: position 18,788 of record NW_022982988.1, read on the forward strand.
AGAGAGAGAGAGAGAGAGAGAGAGAGAGAGAGAGAGCACTCGCAATACCATGCCTATGGGGAATATAATTAGACATTTGACCAACATTGTGGGGAATAGTCGGTTGTATGGGGATTCCTCTGATTCCCCATAAATCCAAGCACTATTTGAAAATAATCCGGATGCGAAAATGTGTAAGTTGCCGCTAAAAGTTGAAACTGTGCTATTTTTAGAATAACTAGCAAATTTCATTCTCTCACGCTGCCGTAGAAGTGGGCTTGAAGAATTATGGGTAATATTCCCCACAAGACGACTTTATAGAGAGATAATAGCGACTTCCTCGCAAACCTAAGAGCAGTGATAGTTATTCCCCATAAATAGGCATATTAAGAGGGAAACATAAGTCTACATTCATATTCAAGCAAAGAATGAGAATATTTAAATATACCACCCCCCCCCCCCCCCCACCCCCCCCCCCCCCCCCCAACCATCCCCCCTCACCCCCACCCACCCCAACCATCCCCGCCTCCCCCACCCCCACCCCAACATACACACTCACAGGAATGTGAATATGCCGGGCTGCGAGGGGGAGGGGGTCGTTCTCTTCCTTCGAGCAGTGATTTGACCTGAACAGTGGGCTGGGAAACCCCAGATGGAGAATCCCTTCCTGTTTGCACCTCGCGCATTAATTACTATACACATTATAACTCTTCGTTCTGGTATCAATGAAGTACCTAATTCAAACATTAATTTCTCAAATAAATTCACACAAACATCACTAGATTATAACTTTAAGGAACTTGGTTCACGTGAAACACCACCTCATTGGCCGATAAGTTTATTCTTTTCCCGCCAAAATTTTAAATTATATAAAAAAAAAATTGAAATTGAAATGTCTTTTTTTCAATTCTCTGACACATACTGACTGGATAATTAGCACACACACAGTACCTCATTTATTGGTAGCTACTTAGGAAATGTGTTGAGTGAAACCGTCCAATCTAGCACATGGAATTATCCTTGAAGCGGTAATGAAGCGGGAAATGCCATTCCCCATAACAACGGAGTTCGCCTAATTCCCCATAAGCATGGTTTTGCGAGAGAGAGAGAGAGAGAGAGAGAGAGAGAGAGAGAGAGAGAGAGAGAGAGAGCTAAAGACGTGAGCGGTACAATTGCCGACCCTGAACTAATTCAGCGGTATTAGGTTTCATTGACGGGTCATTTTTTCTTCTTTGTCAATAATTGGATGTCTGTCCATTTCCTTTTATCACATATGTTGCCCATGATGATGGAATTTACTCTGCTTGGAAAAGTTGACGGTACAATGGCCGACCCTGAACTAATACAGCGGTATTAGGTTTCATTGACGGGTCATTTTTTCTTCTTTGTCAATAATTGGATGTCTGTCCATTTCCTTTTATCACATATGTTGCCCATGATGATGGAATTTACTCTGCTTGGAAAAGTTGACGGTATAAAAATTAAAAGATTTCTACATAAGAACCCTTACTGCAGTAATCTTTGTTGTTATAGAAATACAAATTACAGGTATAAAATCGTAACATATCTCAGCATATAACTTGACCCCCTCCCCATTTAAGATGATTTAAAAAGAAATATTACTAGATAATTAAATGTATACATAATGATGTAACGACCACGAAAAAATAAGATATCTCACCAGCCTGTACTTACGATTAATGAATGCCCAAGGCCCGGAACCCAGACAACACAGTGAGTACTTACGTTTCGTGACTGTTTCCGTTAAGGTTCAGAATAAAAGAGACATAGCGGGATTCCAACCATGGGAGATAACTTCCCCGATTTCAACTACAATCCTTCCTGTTTTATGAAGGCCCCCTTCCTGACTCTGAACACTACCTGGAAAGAATCGATGGGTGTCCTAATAGTCATAGAACCAATTGCATGGCTCGAGGTTCCAGTGTTGATAAACATCCTAGGGTTGACGAGGGTGTGGACCACCTAGGTTGCTAGACCTAATCCTATTTTTGTTTTGCTATATGCAGCTATGTATATGCATGCTGTTTTAGACGACGGTCAGAGAGTTTTCTCTCTCTCAGACTTCCTATTTAACCCTAACTGAGTATATATATATTTAAGCTTATCCAAACTTAAGGGAGTTGGGAGTTCCGAAGGCCCCAGCTTGAGAAAATCCATGGGTTCATTGAACAACCACTATACTGTTTTATGTGTACGGATTTTTATTGAGGATTAATGTAACTTACATATACTTTACTAAATTACATCTACTGAGATGAGGTATACCTTATTTGCAACTGATATGTGTACAATATTTAAATTCATCCACCATAGGGAATGCTTTAGGTTGCTTGTTAAGCCCTAGTTAGGGTAAGAGTTTGGATAATTCTGGGTCCTCCACATCTCTGTCGGATTGAGCCTCTCCTGGGGGCTCAGTATGTTGGTCCTTGACCGGATTGGCTGTTAGGAGCTCCATTGTCTCCAGTATCCCGACGCCTTTCCCATTTTAATTTTGAAGGACTTAGATGAGTTATTGATCACCTTGGTTATGGCATGATCCACCCCACAGGCTACTAATATGTTGCTAAATAATGGCGCCATCAGACTTGAATCTGGCTGGACCATGGCCGGCTGCCGGTTGGTCTTGTTCCAGGTGACAGTGCAAAATCCTATGGAGTTTGGAGATATTGTGATCGCATGGGCCAAAAAGACTACGTTTTGTTTATCTTCCCTGTAGGGCGTGAAGAGAATTACCTGATCACTCATTAGGAGCCTACCAGAGTTCAGGTCCAGCAAGGTGTTATTTTTGCCAAGATGTCCACCACTAGCTAAATTAGGAGCGTACCAGAGTTCAGGTCCAGCAAGGTGTTATTTTCTGCCAAGATGTCCACCACTAGCAGCATGTCATTCGAAGTTGGAGCCTCGCTTTCTGTTCAGGGTATCACTGTGGCTCCAACTCCGATGAGTAGGTCCTTTATTTTGCACACAGTCTCTACATTGCCCGTGAAACCTCTAAGTTGGACCTTCTTGGCTAGAATCAGTGGCCCATTCCGGTGGTCCAACAATGCTCTCCGAATTAACGGCATGGTGGCAGCGGTGTCAACGACAGCTCTCATAGGTCAGGCTCACTTGTATAGTGAGTCTGCTTCCCTCGGCGACTGCCAGCTTCACCTCTCTGTACGGGGACGGGCCCCTTGTCTGTAGGCTAGTTCACCATTGCGCGGCTGTTGTCCGAGCACATACCATAACCTCATGCAAGTAGGATGGAGCTATGTCCATGGTCCCATATATTCTGGTCAAAGGTTAAGAAACTGGAGTGAAACTGTCTACCCCAATACATGACTCAAACATTCCCCGGCGATTGTTGAGAATGCGGCATGGATCCCTTTCTGTTCTATTTACAATAAGGAGTGGGCCAATGTGGGTCCCAAACAGGCGGATAATGAGGGGTTCACCTCACTGGGTATTTGCAGATACCCCCTTCTGTTGTACAGCAGAGGGTACAAGTGCACATCCACCCTCCACCTCCACCCCCTCCAACCCCCCCATCGGGGTCTTTATTGTAGGCCAAATTACTATCTACAGAACCCATCTGGGTAAAACCTGTTGATGTCCCTCCCGTAGGCCTACATACTGTGGCTATGTCCTCAATCTGTGGATGGGACAAGGGAGCAGAACTTCTACGATCACCTGGTGGTAAATTGTTACCACCATCACCCACTAGGTCCCTGGACCATTGGGGCTCCAAGTCAGAGAATGATTGGACACCAGCAGATACAATGTTCCTGCCTGGTACCTTGGGACCTGCTTGATATCCATACCCCACAGGTGTATTACTGCCTATGATTGCAATACCTTGAGCTGAAAAGGCATGAAGACTATAAAGTAAACTATTGATTTTCCCTAGTAGATGTACGCATGCGCAGCAAGACATGGCTGGGTAAAATTTGATCCGAAGAAAATATGGGTAAATTGTCGATTTAAGATGTAATTTGACTACTTTCTTCTCCTGTTGATGTGAACTTTTAGTACAGTTTATATGAAACTACAAAACTTGGAGTCCTAGAGTGTGACAGTGCGTCTATTTTCGGTGCTACTGATCTGCCCATACCTTGAACGTGTATACATGTACATTGCGTGAGTACCTCTCACTGTAACATGCCACCTAAGAAAGTTCCTACCTTACCGGTATCGAGTGAAAAGAAACAAACTGATAAACCTGTAACTGATAAATCTGAAGCTACGTTAAGTGCCACTCCATTCTCAAAACGTAAACTTTGTGACTCTACTATAAGTCCACAATCCATGGAGGCCCCGGCACCAGCCACCTCCCGTGGCAGATTTGGTTCTCCCGGTGATAACCCTATTGACTCTTCTGGTGAGGGTACGGTTATTTCCCCACAATATGTGGTTGAGTCTCAAGGTCAATTCTTTGACGTTTCAAAAATGATTGAATCAACTTTTGCTGTACCTGGTTTTGTAGACAAACTGTGCCCCTCAGTTGCCTCTGCCCTGGCCCCAAGTATCAACCAACTTATCTTGACTGCGTTACAACCAGTAACTGAGAAATTTGATTCAATGTTTCGTATGCTTGATGGTTTAAAACGCGAAAATTCTGATCTCAAGAGCCAGGTGAATGTACTTACTAACAGGGTTGATGAACTTGAGTCCTCCCATGAGGACCTGCAACAATATGGACGGAGGACATCCCTCCGTTTCCACGGTGTACCCCTCAGTGATTCCGAACTAAATTCCACTGACCAAAAAGTGGTTGACATTTGTAATTCCAAGCTTGGTCTCAACATCTCTGAGGAAGACATCAACAGATCGCACATCATCGGTAAGATCGTTTCCGGAAAGGCCCAAATTATATGTCGCTTCCGTAATTGGAAAATTAAAAATCATGTCTACCAATCCAAAAAAAACTTAAGACATTCAATTCTCCTAATTTTCGTGTCATTATAACTGAGGATTTGACGACTACAAGACAAGGAATCGTGAGGTCCCTAGGTTCGGCCCGCAAACTAGGCAGGATCCATTCCTACTGGACCAATGACGGTAGGATTTTCTTTAAAAAGACTGCTGAGTCAAGTAAGATCCTGGTACGGAAAACTGACAACATCTCGTATCTGCTAACTGTCGATCCCCCGGCCGCTACTTGACAGTCCCGCGATAATCGCGTTCAGTAGTTGTATAAAGTCTGAAACTGTCTGGTAAATCAAGTGATTGTATACACTATATTTTATTAGTAAAAGTGATACTGTATACACTTTGTCAGATTTGGAACTTGTGTTATGTTATCAATATCAAACCCGGTACAAAATTTAGATTATGTGTATACATATCTGGTTTAGATATTTGTATCTTCATTACCTTGATATCAAGTAAACCCAGTAAGCTGCAAGTGAAGTACAGGTGTAGTACAGGTGTAGTACAGGTGTATTGCGTGTGTGATACATATGTGGTGCATGTGTGGTTCATATGTGGTACACGTGTAGTACAGGTGTGGTACATGTGTACTGCGTATGTGATACATGTGTGGTGCGTGTGTGGTACAAGTGTTGTACACGTGTAGTACAGGTGTGGTACATGTGTATTGCGTATGTGATGCTTGTGTGGTGCATGTGTGGTACAAGTATTGTGCAAGTGTAGTACAGGTGTGGTACATGTGTATTGCGTATGTGATACATGTGTTTACATGTGTGGTACAGGTGTGTTGCATGTGTGGTGCAGGTGTGTTACATGTGTGGTACAAGTGTTGTACAGGTGTAGCACTTGTGTGGTACATATGGTGTAGTACATGAGTATTGCGCGTGTTGTGCAAATGTGGTACATGTGTATTGCGTGTGTGATGCATGTGTGATACATATGTGGTACATGTGTGGTTCGGTTGTTGTACTCGTGTGATACAAACGCGGTACTTGTGTGACACATTTGTTATTATTCAGGTTTAGTACAGGTCACCAGTTAGATATACCTACTATGTCTGTGCATATATATTAAACCGTCACCAGTTACACATGTCTGTGTATATATATTAAACCATCACCAGTTACATATACCTACTAGTCTGTGTATATATATTTTAAAAACCGTCACCAGTTACATATACCTACTAGTCTGTGTATATATATTTTAAAAACCGTCACCAGATAGTTACACCTACTATGTATGTGTATATATATTAATCCGTCACCAGATAGTTATACCTACTATGTCTGTGTATATATATTAAACCGTCACCAGTTAGATATACCTACTATGTCTGTGTATATATATTAATCCGTCACCAGATAGTTATACCTACTATGTCTGTGTATATATATTAAACAGTCACCAGTTAGATATACCTACTGTAAATTAACAAATCTTATAGTGTCATAATTGTTCCTGTTATAAATTTCCAAAGTAACATTATCTACCGTACGACACATGTTTGTTATCTGTGTATATATTAAACCGTCACCAGTTACTTTTACTTTCCAGATCCATTAACAAGTCTTATCATGTCATAATTATTCTTGTTATAATATTCTACAAGTAACAATATCTCTCGGACGACACAAATGTCTGTTGTCCGAGTATATATATATTAAACCGTCAACATCTACATTTATTTACCAGATCAATTAACAAGTCTTATAGTGTCACAATTAGTCTTGTTATAATATTCTACAAGCACGATATCTCGCGGACAACAAAATTGTCTGGGTTTTTCCAGTGCTAGTATATGGTTGTCACATCTCTTTCAGAATTTTTTCTCGTCGTTTTTTCCCGTCCTGTCGCGAGCATTTATATCTGCAATTTTATCCATGTGTCTAGTCACGAGGCAATTATATTTGATGTCTTGCTATGTCTCTTTCGGCGTCACTTATTACCTTTATCGTTTTATTTTATTTCTGACAAGTTTGACGTAATTTTCTGAGTTTTGATGATTTTGGATTTTTCTTTAGAATATGTTATTTAGTTTACATGTTTAACTGTAAATTTGTTTTTGTATATATTAACAAGGAATGTTATCATTTTCCCTTTAAATATCTTTTCTTTGCTAATTTTTTTCACATAAGATATTCACAAAAGAACATCAATTTGAATTGTGGTTATTATAAATCATGCACCCATATGTTATCTTCACTTTGGAAACTATCTTTATCCTAGCCTTAATCATTTTCCCTTTATTTTCCTGTCTTTTTTTTCTATTTCTCGACTTTATCTTCTTCTATCTTTGTCTATCCTCTCCTAAACATGAGTGTTTTGACATTTTCTTGTTTATTCTAGATATGGTGTATGTGACCGATGGCCTCTCTATAATTAAACTGTTTTTATACGATTATGGGTAATGAATTAGATCAGTACCGGGCGGCTATCGGTTGCTTCTACCATCGTTCTCATGGAATGAAAATTTCTAATAAGTTTTTTATCCATTTAGATATGTTTAAACTTTTTGATAACTGCAGATCTAGTGTAAGTGCTATTTTAACCAAACTAAGATATTTTATCCATGTTCTGTTCTCTTGTCTTACTGATAACTCGTGTTTTATTCTTATATTACAACTCCTCCTGCTTTCTTGTAATGACGTTCACCCAAACCCCGGTCCCTCTGATCCAAAAAATGATATATCTATATTTCATCTTAACATTCGTAGTCTTAGAAATAAATTATCAAAACTTGAAAATATTGCATCTGATTATGATATTGTCTGTATCACTGAGACTCACCTTGATATATCTATAGCTGACGTTGATGTACTCCTAGGTGGCTATGATTTATACCGTAAAGATCGGGGTACTCCGGGAGGGGGGATAGCCGTGTATGCATCTAGTCTCCTGTGCACCCGTCGTAGAGCTGATTTAGAATTCCGGGTGGGTGAGGTAATTTGGACAGAGATCCAGTTTCCAAGGAAGAAATACCTACTATGCTGTTTGTATAGACCTCCTAACACAGAAAACTCCTTCTGGAATCATTTTCACTTTTCTTTAGAAAATGCCTTCCGCGAAACTCCTTACGTCATAATTGTAGGTGATATAAATGTTGACCTTCTAACCGTAGACAACACGCATTCTATTCACAACTTAATCCAATCCTTTCACCTGACGAACGTAATAGACAAACCGACACGAATAGGACGCACGAGTGCTACACTACTCGACCCAGTTTTTCTGTCTGACACGTGCACCTCTACATTCTCTGACGTTATTGACACTGAACTTTCCGACCACAAAGCGACAACTGTAGAACTGACCGTTGGGACTGCTGTAACTAGGACATATAAACGAAAAATAACATGTTATAATGAGGCTAATTATGAACTTTTTAGAGACAGACTGAATAATATTGACTGGCTAGATTTTTTTTCGACGACCCACTCCCCGGATGAGATGTGTGAGAAATTTACAGACAAATATTTAGACCTAGCCGGGGAGTGTATACCGACAAAGACTGTAACTATTCGACCTAATGACAAGCCTTGGTTTAATTCGGACTTACGACGTGAGATAAGGAAAAGACACAAACTTTTAAAACAACTGAAACAAAATCGTACACCAAGCAATTTAACAAATTTTAGGAAACAACGTAATCATGTTAATAATTTAAAACGACGTACAAAGGAATTGTTTTATGCGGACATAAATGGAATTTTAGATCTTTACTCTGATTCGGATCCTAGAAATTTTTGGAAGATTGTCCGTAGATTGTTAAAATCAGCTGATACCTCACACTATATATCACCTCTAATTAATGATTATACTGGAATTCTTGAATTTACCGATGAATGTAAAGCCAACATCCTAAATGATTACTTTGTTTCTATTTCTACAATTGATGACACTGACATTGATGTACCTGAAGTTGAATTACGTACGGACGCTACTTTATCAGACATACCCTTTAGATTAGATGAAATTACTGACATTCTCAAATCCTTACAAACAAATAAAGCAGTTGGCAATGATAAAATAAGTCATCATATGTTAAAGAACACCGCTGAATCTATAACCTTCCCTCTGTATTTAATATATAGGTCTTCCTTGGAAACTGGTATTTTTCCGAAACTTTGGAAATTAGCTTTGGTAATGCCGTTATTCAAAAAAGGTGATAAGAAAATGGCTTCTAACTATAGACCGATATCTTTACTTAGTAGTATTGGGAAAGTTTTTGAGAGGTTAATTGTTAAACATCTACATAACTATTTACTTGAAAATTCGTTGATATATAAATACCAATCTGGCTTTCAGCCTGGTCACTCTACTGTCCACCAAATAATTGAAATCTATCATACTTTATGTGAGAATCTAGAAAAAATGAGGCCAACATGCTTAGTATTCTGTGATATTTCCAAAGCGTTCGATCGTGTGTGGCACAGGGGACTTAATGTAAAATTAGCTAATTATGGTATCAGTGGGAAACTTTTATCTTGGTTAAGTGACTACGTAAGTAATAGAAACCAGCAAGTTTTCGTTGGGAATAGTAAATCTACTGTTAAATATATAAATGCTGGTGTTCCACAAGGCTCTGTTTTAGGTCCATTACTCTTTATTATATACATCAATGATATAACTGATAACATTGAAAGTCTTTCTAAACTATTTGCAGACGACACCTCCTTATTATGTTCTGATAATTCTCTTTTGGCTGTCGAAACAAAAATTAATAATGACCTAGCAAAATTTCAAAGTTGGGCAGAAAAATGGCTTGTTAAGTTTAATCCTTTAAAAACGGAAGCTCTACTCATTTCCAACACTGAACACGATTATGCTATAGATATTAATTTTAATGATGTAAGTGTTGATTTTGTGGATCATCACAAGCACCTAGGAGTAACGTTAGATGAAAATTGTAAATGGAGTAAACATATCGAAAATATAGGTAAAAGCGTTGCAAAACAGATAAGTGTACTTCGTAAATTAAAATATGTATTAAACAAGCAAACTTTATTAAAGATTTACAAAGCTTATTGTCTACCACTATTTGAATATTGTTGTGAAGTTTGGGATGGTTGTTCTCTCAGTGATGCAGACAAACTCGAAAAGCTACAGTTAGAAGCTTCCAGAATTATAACTGGGTTACCATCGTATGCCAGCAGAGAATCCCTCTATTCAGAAAGTGGATTGGAACCATTGTGTAACAGACGTTCCAGAAGAAAAATTCAACTATTTTATAAAATTAAAAATCACTTGGTTCCAAAGTACTTATCGTCACTATTACCTCCTCCTGTTTCAGAAAACTCTCAATACAATCTGCGCGATTCACACAACTTTTCTCTTCCAAACTTCCGTTTACAATTAACTAACTCCTCTTTCTTTCCATCCTCCATTCGACAGTGGAACCAACTTGATCTTGAAATCAGAAATAGCGTGTCTTATCCATCCTTTAAAAAATCTCTCTCAAACAGTTCTGTGGTTCCAAATTATTATTCTTTCGGTGATAGAAAATTAAATATATTGCATGCTAGACTAAGAAACAAATCCAGCACACTTAACAATGACCTGTATAGAGTAAATTTGATTAATTACCGTCAGTGCCAATGTGGACATCCAATTGAAGATGCATATCACTTTTTCTTTGCTTGTAATGATTATGTGAACCAGAGAATATCATTGTTTCGTGATCTGAATGACTATATTCCACTGGATCTGCAGTTACTTTTACACGGAAGAAATGATTTATTGCAAGAGGAAAATTTAAGAATTTGTCAAGTCACTCAGATATACATCGCTAACTCAAATAGATTCTGATTTCTCTCCTACACCCATTTTAGATTTATATTTCATGTATATATTTACATATGGTATGTTATGTTTTTGTGTATGTATACATAAGTATGTGTGTATATATATATTATCAATTGATTATACTTATTCTTTTCCGTTGCCGACAACAAAAGAGAAACGGATATTCAAGGAAGTAAGGAGTGAAAGGAGAACGAAACATTGGCATGGGAAGTGATGAACATTAGTACCAGCAGCAAGCTTTGGAAAGCGCTTTGTGTATACTTCTGTTGTCGGCATCGGATTAGCTCTTATCTAAATTACTTGGGTGGATATATATAGATATGTCTCTCTCTCTCTCTCTCTCTCTCTCTCTCTCTCTCTCTCTCTCAATTTAAATATGTAAATATGTAAATATGCCATCTTGTTGTAATGATTATGTATAATTATATCGGGAAAGGGCTTTATATAAGTTGTATAACTTGTGCCCAATCCCTTTGTAAAGTTCAGTTACAAATAAAAATATGTTTAAATCAAAATTGATTTTCCCTAAGTTATAGGGCTCGTATGAACATATTCACTTAAAAAGTCCTTCTGCATTCAATAAATTTTGAATTTTGATGATATCATGTATTTTATTTTTACAAATATTATGAATTATGCAATCATTATTCACACGTCATATTTACTTCATTTTCAACATACTTGGATGCATCATTACACACTCCTTAATTTAAAATGCAATACCACTCGTCGTCAATACTGTAGACCAAACTTATAACATAGAACGTACCTACTCTGTGTGAAGTGGTAAAGTTACATTGATCTATAATATTGGTACATGCATTTAAGATATCTAAATAAATTCATTGTTGCTTGACATAAAATATGTGTCCTTTTACTGACCTGAAGAAGTATTTTGTTAGTACTCATATAGACAGCTTCTATATACATGTACTGTGATTTGTCTTTACCCCATCCAATCAGTTCACTCCACGTTCAACAATTAACAAGTTAGATATTTATCATATCTAATTAAACATGCAAAGAATAACATCCGTGAAATAACGCGATTGCTACCTGTTACAATGTTTTGCCAATTAGACTTTTCAAATCTGTCAAAAAAAATGTATTTCCTCAAACATAAAGTTGCTTTACTGCACTATCTAAGGATACACATATAAATAAACTTAAATAATTGAATTTGAGCATTTGTTTGCATCGTTAATAATGTATGTCCATTTACATATTCATAAAGTGATGGGATTTGGGGTAAACAAAAGTTTCAAACTTAAAAGCATGCCGTTCCATAAAAAGTATCACATATTTTGTTTGTTCGTTTTGAGTTTATATTCTTTGTGTATTTGACATCTCCAGCTAACAATGTACGCGTACTACGTACTTGGCGATTTCGGGGGTTCGTTCAAAAGAAATTTCACAAATATGTGTACGTATCTTTCAATGAATATCTAGGACACCAACAAGGATTTCCAACTCGAAATCAATCAATTTTTAATTTACGAAAACGTTCTTACGATTTCTGCACCTTCACATATTTTACTATGAAATTATATAGTGATTGCCAGCGCCACCTATTTAAAACAGTATTTATTATATATTATCGACATGGCCCCAGGTGCCGTAGTGTATGTTTAATGTACGATATTAGTTGTCTGTATACACAGTCACTGACACTTATACGTTACTCACTCTTAATATAATACAGAATAAAAAAAGACAGGCTTACAATTTAACTTTGTATTCGCTTTCGCTTGATTCTACTCCCAATGCAGTGAGCAAATTTGGATTTTTCCCCAGATAGATTTGTTGATTTCCCCTCACGAGATGAATAAGGGTTTTCGCTGGTCATTTTTCTTTTCTTTTTTTTTTTTTGCTTCCGCATTTCGTCGTCTTCGTCGCTGCTTTCTTCGGTCATAATTGCAACTTTTCATTGCAATGTTCCGGGACATTCCTGGATGAGGTGACGATTGTCGGGATTATAAAGTCTTTTTTCCTTACGCACATTCAAAATAAATTTGAATTTATTTCCTTTTTTTGCCAGCATAAAAATAACAAATACTCCAACAAAAGCTGACATTTTGTTTATATGTTTGAGAAACAATACAAGCAAAAAACAATGAATACTGGTATTACATAATTGCATGTGTTAGCCACCATTGTATTTGTAATATAGAAAATATCACCCGCAAATAAGTTAACAGTCATTGATATCAACAATGTGTACATTGTTTTAAATATGAAGAATTCGGAAGTACACTCCATAAATTTCCGTTACAAACAAAAGTTTTATACTGTATTTGACAACCCAAAATCATGAAATAATGTTGTTATGGTACCGATACTAATGCCAGGCAAGGATACAGAAGACCAGGCAACATATAGACCCAATACCCTTAATCCTTCATCTAGATGCAACATTTTCGAAACTACGATCAGTAATAGGCTAAAGTACTATTTAAATAGGAAAAACATTATCAGAGATAAAAAACAAACAATAATCATGTTCACATTGTTTATTAAGCAATCATGAGTAAAATTAACATATACTCAAACCCAGTATTCATTTGCCTATACAAGAGTCCATAAACTTAAAGTGATATATCATACCTTCAGCTATGTTATGTTTGGCGATTGTGGACATGGCTTCGTCACCAAGAGGTTACCACCCAAATTGGGCTTGGGGCCACCTCAAATAGATAGATAAATATGTGACAAGATCTGTCAATAAGCTATATACAGAAATGACTCTGTGGTCAGCCGTCATTTTGAATAGCTGTAATTTAAGGGGAAATATTAACTAAATACTTATTATTCCTGGTGGCAACCTCTAACCCGCCTATCACTGGAAACTTCCAAGTGAAATGATTCCCAAATATGGTTGTCGAAGCCATGACGATCTGATCTGTTGTCAAATAGTGCACCATGGGATAAAGCCTGAGCCAAGCACCTGACAATACAAAAGAAATACAAAACAGCAGCAAAATGAATATATTTATGGGGTGGGTGGGTGGGTGATCAATCAACTGCTCAAACAGCGTTCCGGCAGTCTGGAATTTCAAGTGCTAAGGGGAGATAATTCAAAAGCACGCAATTGACAAAAGGGCGACAACTCTTAATCCGGTAACAAGACACCAAAAGGCCTAGTATATTGTACTCTGATAAACAGATTTATTTATTATCAAATAAATCCCATTATCATAGATAACAAACAAACAATAAGCATGTTCACATTGTTTATTAAGCAATCATGAGTAAAATTAACATATACTCAAACCCAATATTCATTTGCCTATACAAGAGTCCATAAACTTAAAGTGATATATCATACATTCAGCTATGTTTGGTTGGCGATTGTGGACATGGCTTCGTCACCAAGAGGTTACCACCCAAATTGGGCTTGGGGCCACCTCAAATAGATAGATAAATATGTGACAAGATCTGTCAATAAGCTATATACAGAAATGACTCAGTGGTCAGCCGTCATTTTGAATAGCTGTAATTTAAGGGGAAATATTAACTAAATACTTATTATTCCTGGTGGCAACCTCTAACCCGCCATATGGCAAGGACTGTAGATAGAAATAGCAAAAAGCATACTTCAGACCCTAAAATTCTATCCCGGTACTTGACACCGCCACCAGTAATAACATTCAAAACAAATTTCAAATTGACTTCAACTATCAAATCAATACCAACAATCATAAACTGATATCACTTCAAAGGGTCAAGTTACGTAGCAAGAAATTCTTGCTCACTCCCACAAAAATTTCACGACAAATTGTCAAAATTGCAGGAAAATCACTGCACATAAAATCAAAACTCATCAAATAAGCAGAAAAATCCCTGCCGTGAACTACTCCAGATTTCCCCTGTCTCTAACCAGAGATATAAAGGTAGCTGAAGCAGCCAATGCCACAATCACCATGAATGAAATGTCTATCAATGTAGCCACTCAGTTGGTATTATTGCTGGGGAAACACTCTCTGGTCAAGCTTAAATTAGGGAAAAAGACCTTGCTGTAAATTATGTAGGAAAAAGAAATTACCAAGGTCTGAAAGATGCACTTGATCCTCTAAAAATAATGCAGGGCTGCCACAAACAATCTCATGGTATTTAATATATCCACCACCTTTCGATTAATTGTCAGTAGCAACTTTACTGTAAGTTCTTACTCTGTGTCTATTTAAATTACCCAATGGTCTTTCATATCTCCATTTCCTTGGTAGAATCTGTGACCAAATAATGAATGTTCCTGGTAGCTGAGCCCTAAGCGTGTCCAATGTATCTAAAATTGTATGCCTCAAATGTCCCAAAGAAAACTGTCCCACATCATTCCCACCGCAGTGTATAACCAAAGCTTTGGGGGGTGATTCATACTTTAGCATTATCTTCACCATGCTTAGAACTTGACTCCAACGCATGCCACTCTTACCCTGCCACCACAATTTAATTCTGTAGCGGTGCAGCCCTAGATGCACCCCTTCTGCCGAGGACCTGGCCTGTATGAATGCTCTCTTAATGATTGAGGAACCTAGCACCCAAACTTGATTTTCGTCATCTGAAAAAGACTTTATATTTGCCATTACAATGATGCAATGGCAAATGCCTACTTAATTCTAGATATTGATTGGCCGTTTAACCCAAGCTTAACTGTTGGGATTCGTACATAAGACTTGTATGCACGAGATTCCCATCTCCCATATTGTTTGATTTCAGCTTCTGACATGCCTACACTACTTGCATTTGTTGCAGCTCCGATTCGAAAACTATAAGATTTGTAAACACCAGTTTTAAAACCTGAAAATGATAGACTCTTATGCAAAAGTGAATTAAACTGGTATCTAGTGACCCGCTTCTCCCCAAAATGACAAAAAAATGGACCCCCAAGCTCAGGTCGTACTGCCAAGTACTCTTTGACTCGTTTGACAGGACAGGGGGATGCACCTGATGGAAACTCCAGCACAACCCCTTTACCTTCCTGATCAGTCTTAGAATGAGGTAATGCTACCTGCAGCAACGAATCATTGTACAACATTCTAACGTTTTCTCTTTTTAGAACATGCATCCCAGTGCCTGGTGTGAAACTTGTTTGTACTAATTCCCCTATGCGGAAAAACCCAAAATAGGCCAAGGAAAAAATGGCCGAAAAAAGTTTGGTCTCATACACAGAAAAACATACAGCATGGAGGGAATTCAGAATTTTAACAAGGATATCTGGTGTTATTGGTAAACGAGAGTCTGATTTCTTATTAAGGCGTGACATACCCCGCAACATTTTCTTAACCACAAAATTGTCTGTGGGATTCTCTACCATTAAGCTATTGCATTTAAAAGATGTAGCAGCTATAGAAGTTTGCACTGTGCTTGGAGAAAAACCACCAGCTGATTTGAAGGCAATGAAGTCTATAACCTGCTGACAGCTAGGTGGCCAAACATTATTACTGAATCTACTATTTCTAAAACTCTCAAAAGCTAGCAAGGCCTGTCCATATGCTTTTTTGGTATTTGAAGAAAGAGATGCATTCAACAATCGGACAGCTTCAGAGTTGAGATTAATGCCTGGAATGATCTTGGAATTTTGGCTGGTTCCTGGTCTGCTGAAGGGGCCAGGTGCCTGAATCTTGTCAACTGAAGACGAGAAATTGCATCAGCAATAAGGCTTTTAGTTCCAGGCAAATGAGTTGCCTTACACTGAATGTTGTTGATCATGATATCCAGTACAAAGGGTCGAAGCAAATGCATTACTCTCTTAGACTTCGAGGACTTTTTATTGATGCAAGCCACTAATGCACTGTTGTCAATGTGGAGGATTATCTTGTGCTTAGACATGAAGCTACCCCAAATGTGAAAAGCCAGAACTACAGGGACCAACTCAAGGAAAGTGATGTCACGAAGCACCACAGTACCAATCCAAGCGGGAGGCCAGGGAAAGAACACCCAATGTCCCTGGAAGTAAGCACCCCCTCCAAGCTGACTACCCCCAGCATTATCAGTAAAAAGTTCAAGTTGTGTATCTGACGTCCACTCCAAATCTGGTATATATGTTATTCCATTGAAAAATTCAAGGAAAACTAGCCAACTTGAATATCCTCCTTCAAATCACAGGTTAAACGCACATGATGACGTGGGTTTACCATGCCAGAAATTGAATCATAAAAACGTCTATTGAAAGCTCTGGCACAGGGTATGGCTCTAGAGCAGAAGTTTAAAAGGCCGGTCAATGCTTGAATCTCTTTTACTGTTGCTTTCTTACAATTGTACAAAGCCAACAGTTTTTCTTTGAGTTCTAAAAGTTTGTCTTGGGGAATTCTAACTGACATATCCTGTGTATTGATTTCCAAACCCAAAAATACAAAAATTTGCACAGGCCCTTCAGTTTTTTCATTAGCCAATGGCACCCCCAGTTCTATACAAGTCTGTTGTAGCGCATGCATAAGGGTTCTACAATTAGTACGTCCAAGCTCCCCAGCACACAAAAAATCATCCAAATAATGAACTATACTAGGGATACTGGAGTTCTTTATAACAGCCCATTCTAAAAAAGTTGCAAATTTCTCAAACAACGAACATGAAATTGAACATCCCATAGGAAGACAACGATCAACAAAAAAATTCCCCATCAACTTAAAACCAAGTAATTCAAAATCCTGTGGGTGGACTGGTAGCAGCCTGAAAGCTGATTTTATATCTAACTTTGCTAACAAAGCACCTTGACCAAGCTTACTGATCATCTCCACAGCAGTGTCAAAAGAAGCATATTCAACTTTACATAGATCAGAGTCAATGAAGTCATTGACACTAGACCCCTGAGGGTGTGATAAATGCTGAATTAATCTCCAGGACCCATCTTTTTTAGGAACAAGACCAATTGGGGAATTCCGTAAATTATCCAGGGGCCTGTGATGGAAAGGACCAGCAATTCGGCCAAGGTTGACCTCCTTTAGCACCTTAGTAGCAGCCTCATATTCATGATCAAAAATTGAGACAAGATTATTACAGTCAGAAGCTAACCTAGGACCAGAATAATGAAGATGAAAACCATATTTAAACCCTTGAAGCAGTTCGCTCGCCACAGCACGGTCAGGGTACCCCTTCAGTAATTCAAGTGAACTTAAATTAATTGGTGACTGGGCGATTGTTGTTAAATCGCGATGATTGGGCAGGATGCTGAGAAGAGGATGATTGGGCACCGAAATTGTTTCCTCTCCCAGAACCAGGTCTAAAATGGAAATTACCAGAATTACTCTGTGTGCCCTTTGTAAAACAATTGACACTTGGATGCCTTCCTGAACACTTCAAACAACGATGCATGTAAAAACAGTTTGCCCTGTTACATACCCTCTGATAATTGTAATCATAACATTTCAAATTTTGATCCTGTCTAACACCCATAGGTGTATGCGAATTACTAACACTAGCACCCTTGTGCATGTAGATGAGCCAGAGTTCCTGATCAACCACACCCCATGAAACAGCAGGATCTCTTGCTTTTCTTAAACGGAATTGTTGGTCATATTCCAGCCAACCATTCCCACTGCCTCTACTTGCCCCTAACCTTACTGTACTTATATATTTGAGCATGGCTGGGGCTTCATCCTGATGAGCGAAAATGTATATGTGCCATAAAAATCAAGAATGCATCTGTCCATACCTGAATGTCAGTAATTTTCTTACCCAACTCCCTATTAATAACTTTGATCTCCCCATCCACCAAACCAATTTTCTTAGATGGTTCATCAATGTTCCCTGGGGTGACCAGCATGGTTTTTAAATCCACATATTCCCCATTTATTATTTTTTGCCTTATATTAAGTGGAATATTTGCCCCCAATGTGTTATGCACACTGGCAACCTGGTAAGTCTCCAATTCCTCTGTGTTGGTAGGAGGGACATTACCTGCATTATTTGGAGCCTCACTAGATGTTGTTAATGTACCAATCTGAGTGCTCCGGTCCATTCTCTCCTCAACTTTGTCAGCAATCATTTGATCCAACTGAGTTCTCGACATCAGTATCTGGTCAGACTGGACAGGGGTGTTAACTGCATGCTGCGTTTGGTCCGCATCGTGAGGGTCACTGGGGTCATAGGGGAGACGCTTCCGTTTTTCCCTCTGACTAAGCCTCTTTGGCTGTACTCCTTTTCCTCTAGGCATACTTGCTAGAAACATATAAAAGCCAAACTGTTAACGATAAATATAAAAATAAATATTGCAATTCAACCAGTGTTACCAGCAACAATAACTGGGCCAATCTGCTGAATTACTTAATTAATTAGTACAGATTATATCACAAATTACTTATATCGAATGTAAATAAACTTCAATTATATGAAAACTACAAAAACATCTCAGAAGATTTAAAAACAAATCGCCTATTGTACGACTGTATTGTATGGAAATGTTGCCGAGACGACCCCCGGGCCCGGGCACCGTGAAATGAGGTGTTCGTCGTTCCAATCCAGACAGCCCTTACGAGCACACTGCTGAATGGGAGATTATAAATATTTGTGCATTAACTAATACAAATATATATATATATATATGTATTTAGTAGTGCACCAGAACCTCTAATGCTTGATAAATAAAGCCCATTCAAAAATATAGCGTTAAGCAGTCAAATCGTTACCGAGATGACCCCCCATTCTAAAATGAATTTCACAACTTGCCAACTTAACAAAGTTCGAATTAAGTTAGATATTCACAGAGACCAAATTGCTACGACTTTCGAATGTCTGTTTACTTAAATTCATGAAAGCATGGGATAAAATGTAGGTGACCATAACTGATAACGTAGGTTCCCCGCTCCTGCTAAGACGTGTGGAGCGGGAGTACGAAAGACGCTGACAAGATCAAGATATATCCGAAAATACTGACTTTAAGCAACTAACTTAAATTCAACAACGTAAAATGAAACCATATCAGAAATTCATGACACCCATATCAAACCTGTCCTATGCAGCGTGGTGCAAACCGACGCAAAAATGCAATAATCTGGTGATAGATCAACTGCTCAAACAGCGTTCCGGTCTGGAATTTTCAAGTGCTAAGGGGAGATACTTCAAAAGCACGCAACTGACAAAAGGGCGACAACTCTTAATCCGGTAACAAGACACCAAAAGGCCTAGTATATTGTACTCTGATAAACAGATTTATTTATTATCAAATAAATCCCATTAAAAATGAAAAGCAAAGCAGACTCAGGAATCGAAGCTTGACGCTCAACTCACTTGTAAGAATCTCCTTAGAAAACATGCATCAGCCACATTTCTAGATTATGGTAAGGTCTTCTTTTGTCATGAAAACATGCCGATTTCAGGTGTTACTTTAAAAAAACATAACTAATTTTCCATTTAGAGTAAGTTTCAATTTAGTAATGAAGAATCAGCACGGTTTAGGTTTTTCCCTCAGAGACGTTATTCTATTTTTTTGTTCCATGTTACTATTTCCCATGAAGAGTTGGACTGTTACCCAAATTGTATTCATATCGAATTTATACTGACAAAGCTTGCAAATATCTTCTGAGAGTAGTTTCCTTTATATTTTCAGACACCACCTCTTTATAAACAACTCATAATAATCGTACCTACAGTATGTATACATTCTTAAAACATGGAACCGGTTCCGAATTCCGTTTAAAACAGTCGGAACTATTATGTATAAGCGTTTAAGAAAAAAAGAAGAAGAAGGAACCAGTTCCGAGTTCCGTTTAAGATGAACAGAACTAGGAATCAGTTCCCAGGTCCGTTTAAGAAAATATCCTATCTATGAACCAGTTCCGAGGTCCGCTTACGAAAATATTGAATGTTGTTCCCTGTTCCGTTTCAGCTTCAAGGGATCAGGATCAAGTTCCCAGTTCTGTTAAAGAAAGGAACTAGGAACCAGTTTGAGTCGTGGAAGGGACCGGAGTACCAGAGACAATTACCTACATCAGATACAGTAAATGACAACTTCCTAATCATAGGCACAAGAATATGCCTCAAGACAAATATATTTGATGGAATTCGAAACAGAGCCCGATTAAACAACGAATCTGATAAAATGTCTCTAAGTTTAAGAAGGCAATATTTATCAACTGTCTTAATAACCGATTCAATTCAACAACAATGGTTCAAAACTTAGGTATTAATTCAAATTCAATTCTTGAACATTATATTTGCAAGTTCTGAAGATTGAGGAAATTAACTTAATTAACGGAATCTGATAACAAGTCTTTAT
>NW_022982989.1:0-15915 GCF_902652985.1 Pecten maximus
CGTCAGGCTTAACCCAGCACTCATATAGACAAATTATATCATACATATTTACATTTTCAACAAATTTTGGATCTTCAAGTTTTTCACAAACTGCCCTACAAACATTCCATGACATAATTGTCACACTCTCCTGCCTGTCCTATGTATCCGAGGAAACCTCAGCAGGTGTCCGTTCATTGACCGATGACTGCTCATCGGTGGCGGAAGTACTACAAGGTACGCTTCCGCTACTAACCGCATCAGTGGGTGGCACCTCGGTGGTGCTAGGTTGTCCAGTGACAACTTTGTCGGGCCTCCGTTCCTTGACTGACAGCTGAACACCACTGTCAGAAGTACTAGGAGGCTCGTTATCCCCACCTACAGTGGCTGGAGTGCCAGCATCCGCGGACCTCCGTTCCTCGACTGACAGCTGACCGACAGTGCCAGGAGTACTAGGAGGTACACTTAACCATTTGTCAAGATGTCCACTGACCATCCCCAGAGGAACCATATCGACACGCCTCCGTTCCTCGACTGGCAGCTGACTACTGCTGCCAGGAGTACTAGGAGACACACTCAGCCATTTATCTAAGTCACCACAGTGACTGATTCCCTGTGGAACCACATCGACACGCCTCCGTTCCTCGACTGACAGCTGACCACCACTGCCAGGAGTACTAGGAGACACACCCGAATAACCCTTTTTTCGCCCTGCTGTCACAGTACCAGTGTTAGTGATTGAATGTTCACATCTGCTCTGTCCTCTCCTACTAACGGCACCACTTACCGCCCCCCGTTCCTCGGCCGGGTGACCAGGAGTACTAGGAAGGGCACGTGCACTGTGTTCATCACCTCGACGCTGCCTAGTTGCTGAAGGAGTAGATGACTGATCCGAGGGTGTGGACGGGATACGAGTCCTTTTCCACCTACGACTACTACTAGGAGTCTGGACCACCTCACTGTATGTTGTCCGCTGTTCCGTAATATAACCAACTGGCTCCACGTACAACTGTCCGTTTATGAACAATTTGTCTCTGACCAATTTCACTGTTTGTCTCTCCCCCTTATAATGTTTCATCACTGGGTACAGACGTTTCCTCCTAGCTTCAACCTCTTTTGGAAATTGTTCGTTAATTCCAAAACGTGTCCCTCGAAGTAACCCCGCCTGACCTCTGACCAGATCTAGGTCCTTATGGTAAACAAACACTGCCACAATTGGCCTAGGTTTCCCTGGGAACTTTTTCCCAAATCTATGCACATTGGCCAGGTCCACAAACTTGCTGATGTTTAATTCATACTGAATAAACTCCCTCAGTTTTTCCTCTGTGTCTTCTCTATATGTCTCTGCAAGGCCATGAAAAATTAAATTTCTTTTCATAGACCTACACTGCAAGTCTTCTAGTCTCTCTCTCAGTTCCGCCTGGGTCTCTAGTGCCTTCATCAACTCTATCTCCGAATATTTAGCATTCTCTTCATATGTTACCAGTTGTTTCTTCAGTAGTTTAACATCCGAAGTGTTTTTTTCAGACTTGTACTTTAATTGTTCGTAAAATGAATTGATAGCATTTGCACTTTTTTCAAATTCAATGTTCTTTTCTTTAATCTCCCTCGTGTTGTTTTCAAGTACTCGAACTCTCCCTGTCAGACTGTTTATACACTTTTCAATATTGTCAAATTTAGATACTTGCTTTTCAATCCAATCTAATCTCAAGTCCATCTTTCCTACTAGTCCTAACAGTTGACTTAGAGTGCCCTCTATGGTTGGTGGAGTATTTACAATGTCAGTGTTTGGTATTGCCGAGTTCTCTGCCATCGTGATAAAGCAATCAGACATAAAGTATATACAGTCTTTGAGTGTAACTCAACATATACGTAAGCCTGTATGTCCCTGATACAGGTGTATAGCACAGGTAAGTCCAAGTACACTCTGAGTACTTATCAGCTGCTCAGGTAATTTCCATTGTTGTTGTTGTTCCTTTCTAAAACTCCTTTAAACTCACTAAATTGCAGAATGTTTTCAAAAATATGTAGTAAGTTCTGTAGATTTCATCTGTGTTAAAAACTTTACCCAAAATCACATAAATCCATTTCTTCACAAGGAGGATATAGCAACAAAATCTCAGAGCTGATACAAACACGTCTGACCTGGTCAGTGAATACTTTCAAACTCAAGTGTTACACAAATCAATCTCTATCACATGTACAAGTGTTACAGAAATCAGTCTCTATCACATGTACAAGTGTTACACAAATCAGTGTCTATCATTACATGTACAAGTGTTACAGAAATCAGTCTCTATCATTACATGTACAAGTGTTACACAAATCAGTGTCTATCACATGTACAAGTGTTACACAAATCAGTCTCTATCACACGTACAAGTGTTACACAAATCAGTCTCTATCACATGTACAAGTGTTACACAAATCAGTCTCTATCATTATATGTACAAATGTTACACAAATCAGTGTCTATCATTACATGTACAAGTGTTACACAAATCAGTCTCTATCACATGTACAAGTGTTACACAAATCAGTGTCTATCATTACATGTACAAGTATTACTCAAATCAATCTTAATCACATGTTCAAGTGTTACACAAATCAGTGTCTATCACATGTACAAGTGTTACACAAATCAGTGTCTATTGGTACATGTACAAGTGTTACACAAATCAATCTTAATCACATGTACAAGTGTTACACAAAATCAGTGTCTATCACATGTACAAGTGTTACACAAATCAGTGTCTATCACATGTACAAGTGTTACACAAATCAGTGTCTATCATTATATGTACAAATGTTACACAAATCAGTGTCTATCATTACATGTACAAGTGTTACACAAATCAGTCTCTATCACATGTACAAGTGTTACACAAATCAGTGTCTATCATTACATGTACAAGTATTACTCAAATCAATCTTAATCACATGTTCAAGTGTTACACAAATCAGTGTCTATCACATGTACAAGTGTTACACAAATCAGTGTCTATTGGTACATGTACAAGTGTTACACAAATCAATCTTAATCACATGTACAAGTGTTACACAAAATCAGTGTCTATCACATGTACAAGTGTTACACAAATCAGTGTCTATCACATGTACAAGTGTTACACAAATCAGTGTCTATCACACGTACAAGTGTTACACAAATCAGTGTCTATCACATGTACATGTGTAACACAAATCAGTGTCTATTGGTACATGTACAAGTGTTACACAAATCAGTGTTTATCATGACATGTATAAGTGTTACACAAATCAGTGTCTATCATTACATGTACAAGTGTTACACAAATCAGTCTCTATCACATGTACAAGTGTTACACAAATCAGTGTCTATCATTACATGTACAAGTGTTACACAAATCAGTGTCTATCATTACATGCACAAGTGTTACACAAATCTGTCTCTATCACATGTACAAGTGTTACACAAATCAGTCTCTATCATTACATGTACAAGTGTTACACTAATATAAGCTTCACCCTATGGGGCGGAGAGCGGGGAATCTCAATCTGGGGATAAAAATTCTTAAGTTGCCAAACACGAGGCTTGCCGAGCTTAATCATCTTACCCGGAGAGTGGAGATTCCCCTGTCTCACTTCCATGAGGGTGAATGATTATTTTTCTCTTACCCTGTTTACCCTCTTATATTTACATTCTGTGTTGCATTTGCCTATATGTCGTTAGTAAACCAAATTGTATTCATGAGACTGTATACTACAATTTACAGTGATTCGGTCAGAGTAGGAATACAGCCCCAGGTGTTGCTGGTCAAAACAATGGCCGCCAGTTACTTTCAGCCTGGAGAGATTTCGAATGCTAGCATTTATAATCCACAACACGAAAAATAAAGCAACTTCACAAGTTATGAGAGTAATGTTTTATAATCAAAACAAAATGTAGCCAACACAAAATAACTAAAGCGCCGTTTTTGATCTAAGAATTATCAAATTGTCAATGTCGCCACACTCACAGGGGCTCGTTTCCGAATTTTCAGAAATGTAAGACACGACATCACTAAAAGTCCAGTATTTATAAAAATAAAATAAAATAAAATAAAAATCTTGTGAAAAGTCGGGAGCATCGACATGGTTTCCGGTTGTGTATGTATATTGGATTTTAGTTTTGTGGTTATTCACTGATGTTAAAGGCCTACCTTACAAAATCGAGCCCGTGTGAAGTTGAAAGTCGTCTGCTAAGATGCGACTGGTAAACCTAGACATGAATCTGTTTCGAACGAAATATCTTTGGAATCGTTTTCACCTACTGTCAAGACGACTTTTATTTAGAATTTAAGAACTGATATTCTTCTGAAAATAACGTAAATCCAGTTGATAGAAGCTTAAGTATTTCCGAGGAATTGAGTCTGTCCTGTGCAATACCCGTTCAAAGCCGCATCACTTCTAAATGTTAATCGTATAGCATTGCGCCGAAAAACGACTTGGATTTTACACAATCAGAAATTATGCAATTGTGAATAATTTGACGATATCTACAAACGTATATGAAATAGAAAATAAAGCCAAATTTGTGCAAAACCATTGTATGTGTTTGCTATTAATTACGGCATGAGGGACTATATTAATCCTTCTGGAAGATCGGCTGTTCCGGTATTTGAACCTGATGACGTCATGGCTAGGGGAAGCGGCAAATTTAAACGTGTCTTAAGCTACAGTTAATAACAAAAATATGAATGTAAATATAAGCATTGAACTGTAACCAAATGGTAGTATACAGTCGATATGAATACAATTTGGGTGACAGATAAATATTTCATGTCGCCCGTATTCATATCGACTGTATACTACCATTTGGTAACAGTTCAATGCTTAAATGTATCTGCTATTGACGTTACATCAATGCAAGGAAGTGTTGACGTGACGTGATTGAATTGCCGACGTGACGGCATTGTACTGCTGGCGTGACGTCATGGTATTGTTGACGTGACAAAATACAATTGTTGAGAACGTGAGAACGTTGTCTTTTCCCTAGGGTGAGATAAGAAATTCTCCTATACTTAACAGGGTTATCCGGCGGTTGCTAGGGGAAAGATAAATCTTTCTCGCACCTCGGACAGGGAAATCTCACGTGATACCCAGTGCTAGATTTTTCTATCTCGTCCGATCTGTCTGGTACCTTTACGTGAGTTTTGGCGGAATTTTAACCCATTCATGTGTTCATCCGCGCAAGTTAACCAATATTTTTAGAAATATGTGCATTCAAACTGTTTTTGTCATGTATTTAATTACTATACATTGTTTGGTTGGTTGTTGTTTATTATTAAAATAATATGTACCGATTGATCATTGTTTTTCTTCTTTGATAGAAATCGGGCTAAGATTCTGTAACATCCCAACCTTGGCTAACGCCTCTTTTGGGATTATGTTACAGAATCTTAGCCCTCGACTGAGATAACCCGATCTCGATCACTTACAGGTAATAGATTTTATTAATCTTACACAGGGTTGGTAAGGACAGCCGGCACGCGCTATATGACGCTGCTCACAATAACGTAACGTCGTCATTTTACGTTGAGTAACCAAGTTGTAAATCATGACGTCATACATTTTGACACACATTCCAAGGAACAATGAAGACGGCGCGATGAAGAACTTTCATAAACTTACGTTTTGCGGAACAGACCCATGATTGATTATTTTCCTCACATACATGCAACCAAACGTGAGTTTTTATGAAAGTTTTTCATCGCGCAATCTTCAATGCTCTTTTAAATGTGCGTCAAAATTTATGGCTGACAAAAAGCTATAATCTTAATCTAATGAATACATTGGGAAGATCATTTGCCATTTTCTCTCCTCTTGGGCAGTACAAAATAGTCAGCTGTACCAAGAAGACATAGTCATGGATTATACTACTCAAGAAAGGTCCATTTACAGTGCTCCCAGTACTTTGATTTGATTACTGAGCAAAGGAGGCACTCCAGCATGTCAGATATGTGGCGTAAATGTATACAATATTGTGTAGAACATGTAACCTCGTATCGTGCGTTTGACAATGATTGAAATGTCTCGCAAACTCGTCAATTTTATTCTTTCATCCCCCATTAATTCAGTGGCTGGTTATATATGAGAAGCCTTCGATGATCTTTACTTTGTCTTTCCAGGCATGTTCCGTCGGGCATGGTATGGGAGATAACTCAAGTTATTTTCGATATATTGTATAATACATGTACGTTCCGAATATTGAGTGGATATGATACTGTACAGAGTCTGAGGTCGCCCTTTGAGACTTATGGAGCACAAACCTGGTCATCACACCATGTGACGTCATGAATGAGAGATGTGTTGTAGTCTTGTTTGAGACGATGAGATTTGAGATTTTGTCGTCGCCCTTTGAGACTTAGCGATTTTGTCCACCATGTCCTTTAAAGACTCGGTAGTTGAGACTTTACGTGACCCTTACCACAACGCTGAAGGAAACGGCCTACAAGTACCACTAGACTAAAGAGAACCACCTACATGTACCACTAGACTAAAGAGAACCACCTACAAGTACCACTAGACTAAAGAGAACCACCTACATGTACCACTAGACTAAAGAGAACCACCTACATGTACCACCAGACTAAAGGGAACCACCTACATGTACCACTAGACTAGAGAGAACCACCTACATGTACCACTAGACTAAAGGGAACCACCTACATGTACCACTAGACTAGAGAGAACCACCTACATGTACCACTAGACTAAAGGGCACCACCTACATGTGCCACTATACTAAAGAGAACCACCTATATGTACCACTATACTAAAGAGAACCACCTACATGTACCACTAGACTAAAGGGAACCACCTACATGTACCATTAGACTAAAGAGAACCATCTACATGTACCACTAGGCTAAAGGGAA
This sequence comes from Pecten maximus, assembly GCF_902652985.1. Classification (NCBI taxonomy): domain Eukaryota; kingdom Metazoa; phylum Mollusca; class Bivalvia; order Pectinida; family Pectinidae; genus Pecten; species Pecten maximus. The sequence goes on from NW_022982989.1 coordinate 6,876, forward strand.
CCACCTACATGTACCACTAGACTAAAGGGAACCACCTACATGTACCACTAGACTAAAGAGAACCACCTACATGTACCACTAGACTAAAGAGAACCACCTACATGTACCACTAGGCTAAAGACAACCACCTACATGTACCACTAGACTAAAGGGAACCACCTACATGTACCACTAGACTAAAGGGAACCACCTACATGTACCACTAGACTAAAGGGAACCACCTACATGTACCACTAGACTAAAGACAACCACCTACATGTACCACTAGACTAAAGGGGACCACCTACATGTACCACTAGAATAAAGGGAACCACCTACATGTACCACTAGACTAAAGAGAACCACCTACATGTACCACTAGACTAAAGGGAACCACCTACATGTACCACTAGACTAAAGAGAACCACCTACATGTACCACTAGACTAAAGGGAACCACCGAAATGTACCACTAGACTAAAGAGAACCACCGAAATGTACCACTAGACTAAAGGGAACCACCTACATGTACCACTAGACTAAAGGGAACCACCGAAATGTACCACTAGACTAAAGGGAACCACCTACATGTACCACTAGACTAAAGGGAACCACCGAAATGTACCACTAGACTAAAGGGAACCACCGAAATGTACCACTAGACTAAAGAGAACCACCGAAATGTACCACTAGATTAAAGAGAACCACCTACATGTACAACAAGACTAAAGAGAACCACCTACATGTACCACCAGACTAAAGAGAACCACCTACATGTACCACTAGACTAAAGATAACCACCTACATGTACCACTAGACTAAAGAGAACCACCTACATGTACCATTAGACTAAAGAGAACCACCTACATGTACCACTAGACTAAAGGGAACCACCTACATGTACAACTAGACTAAAGGGAACCACCTACATGTACATGTACCACTAGACTAAAGGGAACCACCTACATGTACATGTACCACTAGACTAAAGGAAACCGCCTACATGTACCACTAGACTAAAGAGAACCACCTACATGTACCACTAGACTAAAGGAAACCACCTACATGTACCACTAGACTAAAGAGAGCCACCTACATGTACCACTAGACTAAAGAGAGCCACCTACATGTACCACAAGACTAAACAGAACCACCTACATGTACCACTAGACTAAAGAGAACCACCTTCATGTACCACTAGACTAAAGAGAACCACCTACATGTACCACTAGACTAAAGGGAACCACCTACATGTACCACTAGACTAAAGGGAACCACCGAAATATACCACTAGACTAAAGAGAACCACCTACATGTACCACTAGACTAAAGGGAACCACCTACATGTACCACTAGACTAAAGATAACCACCTACATGTACCACTAGACTAAAGAGAACCACCTACATGTACCACTAGACTAAAGGGAACCACCGAAATGTACCACTAGACTAAAGGGAACCACCGAAATGTACCACTAGACTAAAGAGAACCACCTACATGTACCACTAGACTAAAGGGAACCACCTACATGTACCACTAGACTAAAGGGAACCACCGAAATATACCACTAGACTAAAGAGAACCACCGAAATGTACCACTAGACTAAAGAGAACCACCGAAATGTACCACTAGAACTAAGTGAATTTGCTTCAGTTGAGTGAGACGTGCTTGCTTCAGCGCAGCAAAAAAAATTGTCGTCATATCTCCTAGATTGTTCGTGAACACTACCTTTTTTCCATTGTTGGATTTACTGATATAGAAAATATTTTTATTTTTATTATTTTTATATTGCGATCGTAACCTACACTTAATGGTTCTGGTGGAATGCTTTTTATAATAATTCTTAAAAGTCCATTAAAAACTGATGTTTACAAAGAGTTTTGTCTGTCTGCATTAGACATATTGTTTGTATGTTATGATAATAGAAAATTACCGTTTTTATGTAAAACAAAAATATTAACATCAATTTACTTAAATATAGAACTTTGAAACTGTCACTAACAACAATCACAGGGGCATGAGAATCAGCTGTATGACGTAAGTCTGGACCTAGTTATATGTTTACATCAATATATCCTATGTTAGCAGAATTAAAATGTTTGTCGTAGCTTTGAAAAGGTATTCACAGTGAGGAATGAAACATAACTGTCGTCACTGGTCCTCAAGTCTCTGTGACAACAGACACGATACGTTAACACAATTTTAAATGATGTTATGCTTTTTATTTGAAAACTGAAGTAACGCATCACTAGAATGAGACTAATTGACGTCTGACCCGGCGAACTACGAGTAAACGTAGATTGTGTCATGTGAAAGCTGTCCGCTAAGCTTACCACGCACTGTACATCTCGCCGAGGGGCAAATACTTCTGGTTCAAATATGATTAAACCACTGTTTTTTTTGTTTTGTTTTTGTTTTTGGTTTTTATCTCAAGCACGAGGACTTTCTGGGGACTCTTCTTAAAACCTTTATCGTATAGGTACAATCCCATATCTAAGACGCTACGTTAACGATGGGAATGAACTTCCAGTATGTAATACGCATAATTTCCAACCAAAAATCAGATATTTTGAAGAGGAATTTATTTTTCTGAATAAAAGGGTATGGCGCATATTGGCCTGTTTCGACCTTACGGTGACCGTTTTCAAAATTAAAAAAATGAATGTTAAAAACTGGGTTTTTGAATACAAACCTTAAATCTATAAGATATAAATATTCTTATTTGCGAAAAATCTGTTTGTTCATTACAATGGATATGTCATTAAAGTTGCATCATCGGGCTATTTGCAACTTCCGAGGGGACATAGAGCGCATCAGAAGACCAACTATTACAATGTCTAATTTTATTCTATGTACCAAAAGACAACTAAAATTATATTCTTAAAAAGTGGTCCTCCGATGCGCTGGTATCGAAAAGTTGAAAAAACGTAGTTGATAAAATATTTCAATTTAGCATTAACTAGACTGACTATATCTGATAACATAAACAGCACATTCCCATAAGTCCGCATGACTCATAGGGTATAACCATCGCTTAGCAACCCAAAAGTTTGGAGTTCGAATCACCAAGATGTATCTTTTTCATATTTTGTTATGTTTCTTAATACCATTTAATTTTTCTTGACCGTATTTTAAAGATATTTGCAACATTACATGCATATTTTATATAAAATATTTAGTATAAAGATAAAAATGTTGAGATGAAAATTCTCACTTAAATACCTCACTAACAACATACAGGAGGCCCGTCGCATGTCATCTAGACCAATTAGAGTAAAGTGTCTTGCCCATGGACACAAGCACGACAGCACAGACAAACCAGTTTCTCGGTTTCCCGTAAAATACGAATATATGAATAATGAAACGTTTGATATGTGATGAAACCTCAAAGAATCTTCAATTCACCTGGGTTTTCCTCCAAGACATCCATACAGGGAATATTGACGTTTTTATTTCAAATGTAGCCGTTTTTAGCGCTAAAACCATAGGTTTTAGCAGCTATTGTCAGCGCTTTTGAGAGATGGTCACGCAACGCCCTTTTTAACAATTGCTGGCAAGCTGTAAATATTCACAGATTGTAAATACCAAGTAGACATCATGTAGGCATATTAATTATATCTTTATCCAATACGCACATATATATGCCTGTTCACTCATATATACATAAAAATGTACATACATATGTATACAACACTTGTATACATATATACCCTCCCACATATTCATATGTATTATATACATGTATATAACAATTAATTTACTATTGACATCATAAACAATATCATATCATAGATTTGTACTGGAATCGCCCTTAGAGACAGATCAACTACTTATAAAGTAGTCTACCATGTTTGCTTTACAACGACAGTTTTGATTGGTTTAAAACCATGTATTATTTCCAATAATACACGCCTGCGGCCTTCGTTATTAATTTAATTGCAAAATATCCTCGTCCTCGTTGTATATCCTGCAACAATACACGAGTCATCGTTAATGATTTCTTAAATAAAACATATGTGTGAGACACATTATATCACTATACACAATTATTGGTTATTAAGCCCTTCTTATCTTCTCTTCCTTGCGAACTTAAGATATTTAGCAAGATTTGAGATATCCTTTCTTATTTGTTGTTAACAGCTCTATTAATTTGAACATGCTAGGATTTCTAATATAATGAGGTTTAATGTATTTCTTTCGTAATAAATCAAAATAAGGACACTTTAGATGAAATGGAATTCATCTTCAATATCTTGCAACATACAAAGTGAGCACAACCTACGGTTTCTTTCTATATTATGATATCTCCCAGTTTCAATACGTAACTCATGAGAAGACAAACGAATTCTACTGATTTCTTTTAAGCTCAAAGTATCGAGTGGCTTCGTTAAATATTCTTGCATGCAAAAATTATTACGAAGAAATCTATACAAGCTACCTTTTGACGAAGAATTTGTTTTTTCAAAACCCTCTTGACGAAAGATGTCAATTATCCTTTCTTTATAAACAGGATATATATTTTTGTCCACATGGTATAACTCCCATATATATCCCAAGTTCGAAATACACCATACAATTAGGGGTACTTTTACGAACATTTAGTAATCTTTTGCAAAAACATAGATGATTTTTTTCTACTTCGGGTGCTTTATGCAGCCCCCATATTTCAGATCCGTAAGTAAGTATACTATTTACATATGTATCGAAAACCGAAGCTTGAGTTTCAGGATTAAAAAAGTTATTACGAAATACTTTCATTACTGCAAATAATGCTTTCTTTCCTTGTTCGGCTATTTTTCGTCGAGTTTTACTGAATTTACCATTATAATTAAGCAAAACTCCAAGGTAGTTAAATTCATTGACAATTTCCAGCACACATCCATTATAAACCCAAGATTCGTTCTCTCTTATAATTCCACCATTACGGAATATTATTATTTTAGGTTTTGAAGTATTTACCCTAAGATCCCATTTCTGTGTGTATTTTGATAATGAGTCTAAGAGCTTTTGTAACCCTCCTGGAGTTTCCGATAATAATACCATGTCGTCAGCGTACATTAAGAGAAACACAGTTATCATCTGGATTTCAATAGATGGACAGTTGTCATTTAAAAAGTGAGTTTACAACCTAGATATATTTGCTAAGAAATAGTATATTTCAATTGACTTAAGAATATTTGGACTGAACTGCAGCCATTCTCTCACAAAAATCGGTAAAATCTCTCTCTCTCTCTCTCTCTCTCTTTTCTTCAAACGAAACTTATAAACATGAATTTTTATAATAAAGACAGAGACGTATACTTATATACATATTGTGACTGTAATAGCTGTATGTTTAAAATGTCCTGAGTATAAAAGAAACACAGATACATTAAATAAATTCTTGAAACTCTGTCGTTTATCTTCACCGAAAATCGTTTTAATATTGATCCGAAATTTACTTTATATATTTAGATTGGAATGTAACAACTTTTTAATCATATCTGCACCGTGTAAATTTTGAATTTTTTTTATGGTCTTATTCTAATTATTATATTAATTGCACAAGTACATATGTTTTAATGCAAAAGAAGTGTAACTAGATCTAGCTCAGTAGAGTTTTCTAATCCGATACAAAATGATAAATTACATGTATACTGTATCTTTAAACCTTCAGTCAAAGATGATTTACATCCAGTTAAAGTTATTATAAAGACAGTCTTAGGAAATTCTGGATATATCTCGCAAGTGAAAAATGGAGGTCTATAGGTTAACAACCCCCCCCCACCCCCACCCCCCCCCCCCCCCCCCCCCCCCCCCCCCCCCCCCCCCCCCTCCTCTCCTCACCCCTGCTGATACAGGTGTGACACCCTTTGATTACCTGGACAGTTCAGGTATAGCCTCAGGAAATCTTTCAATACACTGGCCGGTTAGAGATACACATGTCAACTTATAAATCTTCCCAGGTGTGAGAAATTAATCTTCATATATGGTAGAAATGACTTCATAACTGTATACTTAGTCAAGTAAAGAGTAGGATGGAGTAATTTGTATAATTGAAATATGTTGAAAGTCGTATTGCCCAGTAAATCTATAACGCACGCTATAATAGCAACAAAAATTAAATAAACATTTCATACAGAAATTGAATCTGAGTAGTCAATCATATATAGTTCATAATCTTACTTATCAAGGTAAAGTAATAATACAAACTGGTAATTGCGTTGCCTTTGTATAATTTATATGAAATACCACACAAAACTGCAAATCACCATTCTACTGTGCCACGCACTCACTATTTCTTGCATATTATGTAATATGTATAACCATGAATAATATATTAAATCATTATCTTTTATTCTTATTTTGTATTATACAAGTTCATATGGAATGTGCATAATGAGGATGTTGGAATTATAAAAACGTGTAAAAAAGTTATGGTGTAACATATGTATATCAAAATAAGATGTTCTTAAAATTTAAATGATTTCAATACAGCAACCTTTGTGTTGATTATTGAATAATATACAGTTTATTCGAGTGTCTTTAATATTTCAATTTATGTCTTAATAATTATGCTATTTCAACAATATGTAGAACTATTGAATTGATATTCAACTCAGACGGGAATCGGACAGTGAATCACGAACGATTAAAAAATAAACCCCAAAATTTTTTCATAAGAAACAGTTGTGCAATGGCGAACATATATTTGAGTCCATTCTCTTAAATTAATACCAATTAAGACCCCATTTTTAGCCCACCATCTGATTTTTAGCCCACCATCTCATATGTAGCAGTCAGAAAACAACATGGCCGACAGGCAGCCATCTTGGATATTGATAATTGATTTTTGTTATCGCTATTTCTCAGAAAGTACTACAGGGATCTTTCTGAAGTTTTATATGTAGGTTGTCCTTGGTTTCTAGTTATGCATAATTTCTGTTTGGGCCAATCGGAAAACAACATGACCGACAAGCAGCCATCTTAGATTTTGACAATTGAAGTTTGTTATCGCTATTTCTCAGAGAGAACAGAAGGGATCCTCCTGAAATTTCATATGAAGGTTCCTCTTCGTCCCTCGTATTGCATTTTGGGACCAATATGAAAACAACATGGCCGACAGACAGCCATTATCGCTAAATCTCAAATTTCATATAAACCAAACCAATTTGTTTGAAAAGTACTGGAGGGATGTTTCTCAATTTACACAGATTAGTGAGAGGAAGAGAAAATAGAAAGAAGATCAATCTGACATGAAATCTATAAAGATCATTCAATGGTGGACGCCAAGATCCCACTGGGATCTCTTGTTTATCTCCGTTTCGGTAATTCTAAGTCCGTTTCGGCAAATACCTCAAATCCACTAAACACCGTTGCCAGCTCCCGGTACTCTTCCTCATAACTCCGTCCCCATTTTTTTCGCAATTTCATGGCATTGACATAGAAAACAGATATAAATATTATGGAGGCATCGACCAAGCCCTATATATGTGATCTTGGGTTGCAATTAATACATGTGTGCAAGTAGAATTTTAGGTTGTTTGGGAGTATGTGCAGTCCGAGAGATTTCCATCTAACTTAGTAACATGTTGACATGCCTTAACAGTTCGGCCATGTTCGATTGCCACTTTTGCAATCGGTGGATTTGTGGACTGTTTATTGATAAGATATACCACCTACCCTTTCCATGCAATGACTGAATCAGAATATGGCGGGTTTCTTTAAACTTAGTAGAGTCCGACCAAATTCTTCATTCTTTAAGATTTAATTAATCTGATAGCGTTGAGAGTCGGAATAGTCTTTTCACTAAATCTTCTCAATACAATGACCAGGGTAAAACGCTTCATAATGTTGCAGTGGCCGTCTGACATTCATTTTTACTTTGACACTGCTTCACAAAATCAAAAGGCCCTAAATTAGTTACATTTGACTGGTGCGTTCATGTAATAGAAGTCAACAACATGTGTTGGAATAAGTTAACATCAACCATATTCAATGAAACAACTGTGTTAACACTTTCAAACGGCTTCTGGCTAACTGAAATGAATACAATGGACATGTAAGTTTGGTCAGGTCCAAACGTGTTATCTGTCAAATTACGGTAATGAACCAATTGAAGAACTGAATATCGACTTGCTCAAAAATAAGGAAAATCCTGTTTGTCATACAATTTCAACAGAAAAAAACGTGTAAAATATGGTCAACTGATAAAATTGCACAAGCGTTTTAGCGATACAGTACTTAAAGTACTTTGATTGTAATATAAAGGCGATAGGAAAGAAACACATGGACAATGAAGTAGCGTTGTAGTCTTGTTTTTAGCGTGCAAAATAGTAGCTTCACTCCGGGACGTCTTTTACGATCCGAAAATTCTGCTCTGTGCGATGACAGTTCAGCTATTAACACTAATAACTAATTACCCTGAACATGTATTATTTCAGTTACATCAACAGTCTTAAAATACAAGATTACTGAAAACAAGTATCCGGTAACAGAATGGGTTAAGGTCAATTTGCTGATGATATACGAGTGATAATTTCTATACGTCGCAGAATTTAGCATTACACATTACGTCAAATCGCTTATGCAGTCAGGAAACATGTTTTAAAGCAACGAAGTAAAATTGAAACATGTTAAAACTAATGTGTGAAGGTGTGATTGTTATGCCAGTGAAATATTTAGCAAAAAAAAAGTAGATTGTCAAATGACATCACACAATCATCTTAACACGCATGACACTCAAGTTTCCAAGCTGACACGGATACCATATAATGTATTTTAGCATCATATGTGTAATCATATCGGTACGCCTACAATATACCAACTCGCCAAAAATAATAACGACCAATCATATTTGTTTATCTACAAATGCATTCCAATCAATATCGACCAATCATATCTGTTTACATACAAATGCCCTCCAATAAATATCGACCAGTCATATCTGTTTACATACAAATGCATTCCAATCAATATCGACCAATCATATCTGTTTACCTATAAATGCCCTCCAATGAATGTCGACCAATCATATCTGTTTACCTATAAATGCCCTCCAATAGATATCGACCAATCAT
>NW_022982990.1:0-19121 GCF_902652985.1 Pecten maximus
AATCGATAATCGATCGGAAGGGGCTCTCCGATTATCCCGATTAATCGATTAGGAAATCACATCCGATTCCAACACTAATTATAACAGTTGACATGTATTTATATATATATGGTGAATCTAGTGTAACTTGTGGGGTCTAGGACACGATAATATCTGGTCAGGACCGTTGTTCATTCGTTATTATCATAATTGTCACAACACTTACCTGATGACGAGGACGTCAATTCTTGAAAGTCGGGGGTAGTGTAACGGGGTACTGTTTTAGATCAAGTACAAGACGTAGTATCAGTAAATGGATCGTGTGTCTGATCCTGATTCAGCAGTGACGTGATTTCTACCACAATACTCTGTGTTATTCAACTCTCAGACCATCAGTTAATCATTACAGCTGTTGATTAACAATCTGTTTATACCACACGCATTTTGATTGGCTAACACCGTGAACTTTGACCCAAGCTGCAATTGCTATTGACGTCATCAATAATCTAATGACGTCACATCACCGGGTCCCGGACGTCACCGGTACACTTTATTTGCATACTCGAAATTATACTTGGCCACGTTTCCCTTTGATTCAAGCCGATATTATTGTGGTAGAAACAGGTCACACGACTCGAAATTGTTGGATATGGAATTTATTTCACACTCGTAAGTTATTTTTTAAAAGTTGCAAAAAAACACTCGCTAAAGCTCGTGTCTTTTGTTACTTTAAAAAAAATAACTTACGAGTGTGAAATAAATTCCATATCCAACAATCACTCGTTGTGTAACCTCTATGTAAACAATACCATTCCATGGTCTATTGACGACTTTATGTTTCGTTTAAAAATTATGGAAATAATTTAAATATTAAGATATGCTTATTAATCTTTGGTGGAAGTCATCTGAAGGTGTCTGAAACTTATTTAGTTATTTTATATAAATTTATGGTCTTGGTGAGTCCAACGAACACTCCGCTGGGTGTCTTCGGCAGTATGCTTCAGTGAAGTAGCACTATAAATCGGCAAAAATTCCGGCCTACCACAAGGAGACTTAACACGAACATACCGCAGCCTTCCAAAACACACATACGCACTCACCACATATTGCACGCACGGGAGGCCGTCCTTAAATGACCTTAGCTGTTAATAGGACGTTAAACAAAATATACCAAACCAAACGAACACTCCGCTTCAGCCGCCATATTTGAAAAGGTCGAGTGTAAACATCGTGCTTCAAGGCACTCTAATCTTTGATAGAAGCATCATTTCTTTGGAAGGTATGATTTTATAGTAAGTGTTAATGTTCATGAGGTTAAGTATACAGGTGGTTTGAGTACTCACGATATATATATCCTGAAAACGACATATCGGCCAAGCCTAGTTGTATCAGCCCTCGTCACTACTTTTCCGTCAATACAGTGTGTACGAAATGACGTCTGCTATCGGCGATATTTGTTATAATCATCGCTGATGCTTTATCGTATCAATATATGAATTTCAAGTGTCATATGATGCTTTCTATATTAACATTTAGTGGTAGTTAAATGTTTTTAGAGGTATAATTGTGCATTTTGAACGTACACTAACTCGCTCAACTGATGTAGTTCCGCGCAGTAAATGAGTGAAACGGTCAAATACTCTCGAAGTAAAAGTAGAATAATCTCTAACAAAAATCACTGTTTCCTTATATGGAATTTTGAGGCAAGTTTGGAGGCGCGGGCTCTATAAAAGGCCGACAGCATCTTCATTCCGACAGCTTGAGCCTCTGGTATCGGAAGGTATTATTACGCCGTAGCTCATCTAGGTCACAGGGGGGAAATATAAGGCAGACTAAATCTGTACGTTGAGGAAAATAAGTCTATAATAATTTTCCATTAATATTATAGTATTTTACAATAATTATAAAATATTATTATATTAGTAGGCTAGCTAATACTTTGAGATTAGTGTTCTCATAGTATTAGAGGGACTGATTACTCAGATCATTCCCTATAAATATTTATTAATTGTTATACTGTTATTGTTGTAAGTTAGCATATACTCTGGGTTTATTGTTCTCTCATTATTCAAGACATATTACTTCAATCATTACCTATTAGTGCAATTCTGGTGACAGTTTTGTCAGAAATAGAATGACTATATATCTAGTCATTCCTGACAATCATTGTTGATTATCTTAAATTATAAATCACAGAATAGAATTGATTTTGTTCGAGTTTCTTTATTAAATGAAATAAAATTATAGTAAAAGGGAAAAGAAAAGAATAACATGCTATTGAAAATCTAGTCAAATACTGATAGAGTGGAGACTTGAATGATTCTGTGAGAGATTAAATCTATTGTAAATAAATATTGTATCAGAAGAATTCCAGAATTATATGTATTGAACTTTTACTGCCTTTGAGTTATTTCTTCAATTGAAAAAGTGATTGGTAAGATAAAATAGAAATCTTTTGACCTATGATTGAATGAGCTTACAGAAGACCTCATCGGTTGTTGGAGAGTAGTCTGTGACTACACTAAGAAGACGAACTTAAAATATTGACGAATAGCTGTGTTGGGGACGGCGTTCGTTACAATACTATTAGTCTATCCTGCTTTAATGGAGCTGAATTGTCAACACTGGTACACTAACCCTGCCCTGCAAGTAGGGCGTAAGACTTTACCTGCTGCCCCCATTGCATGATCGTAGGAGGCGACTAAATGTGGGATCTTATCTTGTCTCTTCTTTCTGAACAACTTTCTTCTTCCTAATGTCTAGCTTGACAATGCTTCACTTTTGGCCTTTAGTTGAGCGTTCGCCGAGGTGAGGAAGGCTATGTCCCCTAGCCGAGACAAACCCCCCTAGCCGAGACATAACAGAGTCTTTAAAAATGGAAGTTGCTACTCCCGCTTAGCGCTCAGCATATTTGGAGTGGGACGACTGGTTCGCCCGTTGTCAGTATAATGTGACCGGGTGGGGTGTGCTGCTGGGTGTCTTCGGCAGAATGCTTCAGTGAGGTAGCACTATAAATCGGCAAAAGTTCCGGCCTATCACAAGGAGACTGAACACGAACATACCGCAGCCTCCCAAAACACACATACGCACTCACCACACGCATGCATGTCGCACGCACGGGAGGCCGTCCTTAAATGACCTTAGCTGTTAATAGGACGTTAAAGAAAATAAACCAAATTTTACACCCTGTAAACGGACTTATTTCTATTTTTCATATTAACGCAATAACTAATTGGTGCACCGACATTATTGTGTATAAGGGTGATATATCTAAAGTATCATTTACTCAATGAGTATCTATCGCAATGCTTCCACCGGGGAAAGTGTAAAAGTTCTATTAAAATACATGCATGAACATGTGCAGTAACCAATACAAAGTTAATGATTGTAACAATTTTGTAATCTTTGTTATTATCAATGAAAAAGTATGTCTCGCGTGTTCCAGGCTTTTAGTTTTACAGCACTCTATATACATATATACAAGTATAAAGAATCTGCGATTCCGTGTCAACCTTGCACGCACATACCAAATACAATTTAGCCAAATTTGACCTAAGAGGATATTCTAAACAGGGTTTTAGAATGCACGCACAATGGGCTCTGTGCTAAATTGTCCCAAGGTCATTTTGTATGGAAAAGAGATTGATTTAAGATATTTCCAGACCAAATAGCCCTGACCTTCGACGATGAGGTCACCCTAGCTCACACAGTGACAGAGAATTCGACACGTTATATTATTTCCAAGTGTATGCTAGATGTATAGAGTGGCTCTTTTGAGCTAGGTTTTGCAAAACGGAAGTATGTCGAGGTCACATTTCAATGTATATAAAATATTGCAGATAGTTTTGATATTAGATATTAAACAATATACCAGCAGGATATCATCAGATGGGTGTCCTGGACGTTTTGTATTCCAATATGAAAGTTAATAAAAACGTGACAAGCAGGTAACTGTTAACATGGGGGACTGAAAAGTCTTTCAATAGTGTTACTCATTTGCAATCTCAAAGGATTGTACAATAATTACACAGTGTATCTGCGCCTTTCAAAACAAAATTTAGGATAGAGTAGAGCAAAAGGAAATTAAACTGCCCCATGCTGGGAACACTTTGAAGCATAAACAAGAGATCCCAGAGGGATCTTGGCGCCCACCATTGAATGTTCTTCATAGGTTCCATGTCAGATTGATCTTTTCTCTACTTTTCTCTTCTTCTAAGTCTTACTAATCTGTGTAAATTCAGAAGAAACCTCTAGTACTTTTCAAACAAGGGAAACTTATATATAAAATTTAAGATTAAGGCACCAAGGGGAACCTATATATGGAATTTGAGAAAGATTCCTTCAGTACTTTCTGAGAAATAGCGATAACAAACTTCAATTGTCAAAATCCAAGATGGCTGGCTATCGGCCATGTTGTTTTCCGATTGGTCTCAAAATACAATATGCATAACCAGGCACCTGGGGGAACCTACATATGAAATTTCAGGAAGATCCCTTCATTAGTTTCTTAGAAATAGCAATAACCAGTTTCAATTTTCGAAATCCAAGATGGCTGCCTGTCGGCCATGTTGTTTCCTGATTAGTCTCAAAATACAACATGCATAACTAGGCACCAAGGGGAACCTACATATTAAATTTCAGGAAGATCCCTTCACTGCTTTCTGAGAATTATCTTTAACAAACTTCAATTGTCAAAATCCAAGATGGCTGCCTGTCGGCCATGTTGTTTTCGGATTGGTCTCAAAATGCAATATGCATAACTAAGCACCAAGGGGAACCTACATATGAAATTGGAGAAAGATCCCTTCAGTACTTTCTCAGAAATAGCGATAACAAACTTCAATGGTCAAAATCCAAGATGGCTGCCTGTCGGCCATGTTGTTTTCCGATCAGTCCCAAAATGCTATATGCATTACTAGGCACCAAGGGGAACATACTTATGAAATTTGAGAACGATCCCTTCAGTACTTTCTCAGAAATAGCGATAACAAACTTCAATTGTCAAAATCCAAGATGGCTGCCTGTCGGCCATGTTGTATTCCGATCAATCCCAAAATGCAATATGCATAACTAGGCACCAAGGGGAACCTACATATGAAATTTGAGAAAGATCCTTTCAGTACTTTCTCAGAAATAGCGATAACAAACTTCAATGGTCAAAATCCAAGATGGCTGCCTGTCGGCCATGTTGTTTTTTTCCGATCGGGCCCAAAATGCAATATGCATAACTAGGCACCAAGGGGAACCTACATATGAAATTGGAGAAAGATCCCTTCGGTACTTTCTCAGAAATAGCGATAACAAACTTCAATGGTCAAAATCTAAGATGGCTGCCTGTCGGCCATGTTGTTTTCCGATCGGTCCCAAAATGCAATATGCATAACTACGCACCAAGGGGAACCTACATATGAAATTTGAGAAAGATCCCTTCAGTACTTTCTCAGAAATAGCGATAACAAACTTCAATGGTCAAAATCCAAGATGGCTGCCTGTCGGCCATGTTGTTTTCCGATCGGTCCCAAAATGCAATATGCATAACTACGCACCAAGGGGAACCTACATATGAAATTTGAGAAAGATCCCTTCAGTACTTTCTCAGAAATAGCGATAACAAACTTCAATGGTCAAAATCCAAGATGGCTGCCTGTCGGCCATGTTGTTTTCCGATCGGGCCCAAAATGCAATATGCATAACTAGGCACCAAGGGGAACCTACATATGAAATTGGAGAAAGATCCCTTCGGTACTTTCTCAGAAATAGCGATAACAAACTTCAATGGTCAAAATCCAAGATGGCTGCCTGTCGGCCATGTTGTTTTCCGATCGGTCCCAAAATGCAATATGCATAACTACGCACCAAGGGGAACCTACATATGAAATTTGAGAAAGATCCCTTCAGTACTTTCTCAGAAATAGCGATAACAAACTTCAATGGTCAAAATCCAAGATGGCTGCCTGTCGGCCATGTTGTTTTCCGATCGGTCCCAAAATGGAATATGCATAACTAGGCACCAAGGGGAACCTACATATGAAATTTGAGAAAGATCCCTTCAGTACTTTCTGAGGATTAGCGATAACAAGAATTGTTTACGGACGGACGGACGGACGGACGGACGACGGACCACGGACGCAGGGCGATTTGAATAGCCCACCATCTGATGATGGTGGGCTAAAAATGGAAGACAGTTTCAAATTATTGTAACGTTTGATATTTTGGCATTGCTTTAAACTAAAGAACAGTCAACACTTTTTGTTCGATCACATCTGAATAAAACTTTTTTGTGTCGACCCGATGTTGTGAATGTGTTTGCTTTATAACCGATTATCAAATACATAACTATGTTAAGTATGTTAATTTCCCTTTTTGACAAATTGTAATGTCAGCTACTTGAAATGTAGATGTTCATTTTCACTACGTTACATGCACATCTAACGACATCGCACGAGGGGTCACGTCATGATGACCTTTGTCATCTCAATATTTCACTTTCAGGTCGAATAGTCAATTTTTCAATGTCATGTCCTCACCCATTCATTGCATTATGCATTTGAAGCTAACCGTTTCGGTACAACATGTATATAGCTATTTTTGAAATGACTTGAAACAGATTGACAGATTATGCAAGCTATGCACTCTAGACATGCCATTTCGCACATAAGAAATCCACTTCCAAGATTCTGTAGGTAGTAATTTGATTGGTCAATCCAAAAGAAAGGTCATCCTGACGCGACACCTTATGCGATGCCGTTAGGTGTTCATGTAACGTTGTGAGAATGACCATCTAGATTTTAATTAGATTGGAAAATATCACACACATTTGAGAATAGACAATCTATTCTTCACGTGGTATCAAGGTTAGCGTATGACGTTATTTACGATAAGATGGTCCCTGTGATTGATACGATATACAAAATTTAACGGAACGTTGTCGTTTCCATCCTGATGAGGAGATAATGCAAACCTAATATACACAACGGCGGGAATAAAGTTAGAATAGCACAGAATCATGATAGCTATTCTGTGTAGTTTGGAAAATTCACTAGAGTATTTACACAAATGTCCCTTAGTCTCATTGGAATATCTTAACCTAGACACAAAAATAAAAATCTACTGATATCTTTTTTTTATGTCTATCGTCAGTTCACATACAGACTTGTCAGCGGATGAAAGGTCCGCTCAATCACTTTGATGTGGTTGGTTTTAACTGCTTAACGGCCTATCAACACACCTAGGCGACTTAAGGATGGTGTCTGTTTCTATGAGGCCAACGAAAGGGTCGGCATTCATAGTGTCATTTCAATAAAATGTTATGTTGCAGGCAATTTGGCTTGGTAACTAACAGTCCATTACACTTACACATCAATGAGCCAGTTAGTCTAGGCAGAGAGCAACACGTGTAATTTCATTTACTTGGGTATACACGGCATGGGGACATAACCCACTGCCTTCCTCAGAGGCAAACATTCAATTTAAAAGCTAAAACTACTTAAGGGAGACATTATGCAGGGTAATTGTTTTGAATAAAGAGAAAATGATCCTTAATGTGGTCGCGTCTTCACAATCGTGCAGTAGGGGATAACAAAACCCTACTGTCAACTCGCTTGGACCAGAACATGAAACAGGAAGCATACGTTTTAAATAGACTTGGATCGTCAGATGATAGTGTTATTGGCTGCGGGAAGGGTCATGCTACTGTGTCCATGTTGAATAGATGGCACTGGAGTCTACCGATTATCTGGGTAAAACATCTTACTGAATGTATAACTGACTGTTTCAAGAAAGTTAAATCTAGAACGAACTCTTCTTATTCAGGGATATAAAGAATGCAATACGCGTATTACTACGCGAACTGCAAAATTGTTTAAAGCCCTCCCTCATGAATACGAGATGAAATCCTAACATTTTAACAACACATTCATGTTTCATTTTTCGTTTTTGTTTGGTGCTGACGTGAAAATAGCTAGATATAACAAGATAGTCCTGTTAAATATTTAAGAAATCATTTCAACATATGTGTTAAAGAACATTTTAGTGGGATACAACCGACACCTATCTTCGTACATCAGGTACAGATAGGAGCAGATATCTGAGAGCAATGAATCTTCTATTTCGGTTCCGATTAAATTCGCTAACCTAGCGGTTCTATAGCCATTGCCTATCAGTTTTACTGAGTGTAAAAAGTAAATACTATAATTCAGAAAGACACATGCAATCGTTTAAGTACTAAATGCATAAGAGAAACAGATAACAATGACCTTCAGAAGGCATATGTTTTGTTTCCGCACGTTAATATATCACTGGGTTGAGACTATATATCTAGGTGCAGTAGTCAATCAAAGAAGACTTATTGTAAACACTAGCAAGTGCTTTTCAACAGAGTTTTTGTCTGTAGACACTCCCTTACATAAACATCAAGCCTTTCTCCATTCATTCTTCCAACACTTTTGGTACGGACGCTGCATTTACCCCGTTAGTTTGAACGCGTTCGTTCACTCTTAGTGTATTTTGAAATAAGTAATGAGTTTCTACTGATTTTCTGTCATGATCCAAACAATTATGGCTTCTATTTCTAAATATCTATTTGTCGGGGTGTTCCAAAGGAATACTAGATCCTAAGTATTTCGTTTCTACCGTGTCTGTTAGGAAGGTACAGAACACTCCAATCATCATCTCCACCACCTCCCTTACGCAATATTACAAGAGTTACAATAGGTCTGTTCCGATACCATTCATGAATTACATGTACGACACAAGAATTATACATGTTGTTCTCTGTTCCTCCTGTCGTTTACTTTCTTCGTAATTTGGTTTGGTTTGGTTTATTTTGTTTAACGTCCTATTAACAGCTAAGGTCATTTAAGGACGGCCTCCCGTGCGTGCAACATGTATGCGTGTGGTGAGTGCGTATGTGTGTTATGGGAGGCTGCGGTATGTTCGTGTTAAGTCTCCTTGTGATAGGCCGGAACTTTGGCCGATTTTTAGTGCTACCTCACTGAAGCATACTGCCGAAGACACCCAGCAGCACACCCCACCCGGTCACATTATACTGACAACGGGCGAACCAGTCGTCCCATTCCAAATATGCTGAGCGCTAAGCAGGAGTAGCAACTACCATTTTTAAAGACTCTGGTATGTCTCGGCTAGGGAACAGAACCCAAAGCCTTCCTCACAGGGGCGAACGCTCAACTAAAGGCCAAAAGTGAGGCATTGTCAAGGGAGACATTAGGAAGAAGAAAGTTGTTCAGAAAGAAAAGAAAAGATAAGATCCCAAATTTAGTCGCCTCTTACGATCATGCAATGGGGGCAGCAGATACAATTCTTACGCCCTACCTGCAGGGCAGAACACTGTCGCGGTATTTGCATTCGATTACATTGTATTTGCCACTTTGCAGAGTGCTATTAGGCTCATTATGTAGGTAGTGAATTGATCAATTCATTTGTAGATGACACGCTCAGCTAAACACTTGCTGCAGGTTAATTGAAAATTATAAAAGGCAACTTAATTGCATTATAGGTATTTGGCACCTTCCCATCCCGATTTTGGCATTTTCTGTTGAATTATTTCGAGGTTTTGGTCATCTTCAAGACCATCAACATCACTAAAGAGCATAGAATGACGACACAGCTCTATGGTAAAGTCTAACCATTTCTGTTTTACTGAAACTACATAAATTTACATTCCGGTGTCAGTATCAGATACAAGGAGGTATCGTTAATTCTGTGTGCCTGTTTCTTTGCCGAAGCAGTCCCAACTCCCAAAATGCTGAGCGCTAAGCAGGAGTAGAGACCATTCTTATCGACCCGTTGCAGGTAGGGCGTAAGAATTTTACCTGCTGCCCCCATTGCAAGATCGTAAGAGGCGACTAAATTTGGGATGTTATCTTTTCTCCTCTTTCTGAACATCTTTTTTCTTCCTAATGTCTCCCTTGACGATGCCTCACTTTTGGCATTTAGTTGAGCGTTCGCCACTGTGAGGAAGGCTTTGTGTTCTCTCCCCTAGCCGAGACATACCAGAGTCTTTAAACATGGTAGTTGCTGCTCCTGCTTCGCGCTCAGCATATTAGGAGTCAGGCGCGTAACTGCCTGTACGCAGGTACGCAGGTGAATCCACTCAATTTTTTCAAGAAAACAACTTTTGTTAATTTAAATGGTAAGATGAATACTTTATGAAAAGTAGAATAATAAATGACTCTAATGAATAGCGAGAAACAAGTTAAAATAAACAAAATGAAAATAATCTCTGCCGTATACATATGAACTGTCTGATCAATCTCTACCTGAGTTATCGTTCCTAATACTCACTTGAAAGTGTAAGGAACGATAACTCTGGTAGTGATTGGGCTATGGTAAGACACCATTTCCGGTTTAAACATGGCGCAGACAAAGATTAAAGTTTTCTTCGCGCTAAAGATTCAAACAGAATCGCAGGTTCCTTCTAGGTCTAGCGATGAAATCCCTACAGTGCCTGAGGTGAAGGATGTTTCAACTTCTTTGTATTATAAGTATCCTGACATTGCTGTGGTGGCTACAGGGGCCTGTGATGACCATACCAAAGCACTAATATTGCAAAATGATATGGAATGGACCAAATCATACATCTTTCCGACAAGGTTAGTTAATACAATTTTTCTTGTATGTCGTACGTAGTAATTTTTTTCTATTAGACGATCTATATGAGAAACGTGGTATTCTATAGAATCAGAGCATAATTTAAACTACACTGACTGCCAGGCTGGTATTTTCCTATCTGTGAACTTGAGCAAGTCTAATATTTATACCTGCTCAAAAATACCTCGATGTAGACCTAACGGAACCAAAATCACGTATAGGCCTACTTCACAATTTATCTCGCACTGTATCCTAAAACACTCCTAACGCCAGCAGTCCACTATTCCATAATTCGAATCAGTGGTGAATCCAGTGCCCTCTAAAAGGACATCCATTTCAGAAAGCTAAAAAATGAAAGTTTCAGGAATTTTCTCTCTACTGTAACTGCCTTAATTATTTAGGACACTGGTATCGAATTAAAAGGGTCTCTATATACTACAGTATACTCTATGTTGTGTTTGTGCTCATTAAGCCTACTTGATATACATATGTATTATAATTATATGTTAAAACAACATTGTCACTCAGACAAACCCATAGCACTAACGTTAACTTATGTTTCTTTCGCACAATGTTTGATTTCACAGATTACCCGTTGCATATATTTACAGAGAAAATGCACCGGGTAATCTAAGAAATCATAGTACGAAAGGAATGTTATGATACGTGGATATTCTACATGTATGTTTGTCTGGGCTCCGTGAGTGTTGTCATTTTAACACTAGTATTGTAACATGTTTGATGTGAATATTAAATTCATTTGACAATCGCATATACCGAAGTGGAGAGATACATGTATATCAGGTGTTGACGTACAAGTAGATTGCCACCCCTGCATGAACAAGCAGGATTCATGGTTTATAATCACATGTGTCAGTTTAATATTTTATAACCAACCAAATTTTGCATTGTTTTTAGATATAAGATTCAAATCGGCATGTTTCTGGCCATGAATGCTATCATAATATGAATGTATGCAAACAACATGCAAACAAAAAAGGGAAAACGATTAAAAACGATTCAACTGGGATTGTACAGGTACTAAAGAAACATCGTACACGTATATAAATTATAATCGCCAGGCCGATGTTCGATGTACGTTTAGTAATACATTCACAATTATAAACAAATTTAAGATGTGCTCTTTGACATTACATTGACACCTACAGCGCATAAAGAACACGACACTTGCTGTGCGTTTTTTTTGCAAATCTGTACCAGACTGTACCGTTACGAATCCGCTGTATATAATGGAACGCGCCATACCAGCGGAACCGAATCGAAATATTGTACGTTCTTTTTCTAAGGCTTACCAATTGGATCCAATATAACGGAACTTCGAATCTGAATTGTCCCTTTAAATTAGGGCTGTTACGAGTACCCGAGTACCCGGGTTGGAGAAGTAACCGGGTCCGAAAATGTGTACCCGGGACGGGGTACCTGTCAAAATAGGAAAAATGTTGTCACACGACTGTGTCGATGTAAAACTTCTATTAAAGTAGTACAAAATCCCACTCATTATATCAGCTTGTTAGATATTGTGTTTTTCTAATTAATACAGCTATAAAATTGTCGACTGGTGCATAAAAATTGATACCACAATATCGTTCTTGAAGCATACTCCACTCAATGCCTTGACTCTCCCTCGGTAAGCCTGTCACCCCACACAACAAACAAGTTAAACGTAAAGAAAGCTAACTTACAACTATATGATTTATGTTTGTCGAGTACCCGGGTACGGGTGGGGTACTAAAATTCGGGTACCATGGGCCAAAATTCAGTACCTGTGACAGCCCTACTTTAAATTGCCGATGAAACAATTTACAATTTTTGCTAGGTTAATAAGAAAAATATCACGTTTTTATATTTGAAGCATAGCTTTCATCGGCGTCGCCATCTTAGGAGAAACTATTTGAGATCCGATTGTGTTCCATTAGACGGTGCCACCAATGTAGTATTACTGGTACGAATTCGCAGAAGGAACGCATGGTCTGTCTTTCTAAATCATTTCATATCCCAGTGAAACGGAAGTGTGTTTCTTTTCCAGAATGGAGTACGGTGTTCGTAGACAGTTCAACGTGGATTGGTTGAAAAATTATAATTGGCTTCGGTATTCAGTGTCCGAAGACTCAGTATACTGTGCACCATGCTTCCTGTTTGGCTCTCGCAATGTCGACGCAAGAGAGAAAACGTTAGTATCAACTGCCGTGACGAAATGGTCAAATTTGGGGAAATACATCAAAAGGCATATCATAAGTAAATGTCATGACGGAGCCTGTAACAGTGCAGATCAGTTCATGAGAATCCATAATGGTAAAGAACCTAGTGTTCTCAGTCAGCTGGATAGCGGTCATGCTGCTCTTGTCAAGAGGAATCGACATTCCCTTCAAGCCATTATTGAAGTCATCATGCTTTGCGGCAGACAGAATATATCCCTCAGGAGCCACGATGACGAAAACAGTAATTTTATGGTGCTCTTGAAAGATCGTGCAGTAAGGGATCCTATTTTGAAGGCACATTTAGAGAGCATATCTTCACCCAAATACACATCCCCGGCAATACAAAATGAAATAATAGGACTGTGTGAACAGGCTATTCGCGAACACATAGTTGAAAAGTGCAACAACGCTGTGTGCTATTCTTTTCTAGCCGACGAAGCAACAGATGCTTCTACAATGGAACAGATCGCCATGGTGGTGCGCTTTTATTCCGAGTCTGATAAGATGGTACGAGAGGATTTCATCGGTTTTGTCACAGCAGAATCAACAACTGGCGAGGCACTTGCGACGAAATTCATTGACGGACAAAGGAATGCTGGATTGAACATTCATAAAATGAGGGGACAGGGATACGATGGGGCTAGTAATATGTCAGGGCGTCACAGGGGTGTCCAGGCTAGGATTAAGGAGGTAGTTCCCGAAGCCATATACATCCACTGTAAAGCACACTCGTTGAATCTGGCAATTGTACATGCATGTAGGGAAGTTCTCGTGCGGAATATGTTTGATACTGTCCAGCAAATTGGCTTTTCTTTCAATTATTCAGCGAAGAGGCTTTTGGCATTCCAAGAAACTCTGCAAAACGATGCCGTAGCTAAAGAGGAGATGGCAAAGCGCACCAAACTCCAAAACTTGTGCGAAACCAGATGGGCCAGTAGAGCGGACGCGCTATACACCTTCAAGTCAGCCTTCTCGACAATCGTTGATTCGTTGGAAGTACTTGAGCACGAGGGCGACTCAAAAGCCAGAAGCTACCGCTGTAGTATCCTAAAATTCGACTTCATCATCTCGCTAGTAGCCGTCGAGTTTGTTATCCAAAGCATTCTACCACTCAACAAATTGTTGCAAGGCAAAGAGTGCGATCTGGTGGAAGCCTCGAAGGAAGCCATCGTGTTGATTGCACAGCTTAGGGCAGAGCGCATGGATGATGATGTTTGGGACGCCCTATACCAAAAGGCAATTGACCTCGCCAGTCCACATGACGTTCGTCCGTCACGACCGCGAATCGGCGGCAGACAAGAACACAGACCTAACCAACCTGCGGAGACAGTCTCTGAGTATTGGAAACGGGCGTTATACATACCATTTATGGATCATCTGACCATGGAATTGCAAGATCGCCTGCTGTCAGCAAATTATCGGTACCTCGCACAATATCTCATACCGAGCTTACTGGGACAGTTGACAGCAGGACACGTAGATGAGATCTACGAGGGGTATAAGACTGACCTAAGCGGTGACAGGGAATTGTTTCGTAGAGAGATCTCACGATGGAGAACAAAGTGGTCCGTACCACAATCTTGGCAACAAACCGCGAGTTATACCCAGACATTTTCACATGCTTGGTCATTCTGCTGACGATGCCCGTATCAACTGCTTCGGCAGAAAGATCCTTTAGTGTGATGCGGCGCATGAAAACGTACCTCAGGTCGACAATGTCGACTACCCGCCTCTCTGGACTAGCCATGTTGCATTCGTACAGACATATGCAATTGGATATCGAAGATATTCTCGATAAGTTTGCTGGGAAAAAAGGCCGGACAATGGATTTTTTTTAAAGATAACTCCTTGTCGCAGAAATAGATCAAACCAGTACATAGACTGTACAGAAAAGTGAAAATAATGTTGTAAAGTCCATTACATCGACGCGAACTATCAGACAGTTTCATATGTAATTCAAATATACAGTCGGAATTATTTCGGAGCACAATCATTAAAAAAACACCAGTAAATAAATAAAGAGATGATGAATCTTTTGAAGAGAGGTGCAACTTTTGGCATTGTATCAAATATACTATATATCAGCTTATTCCTGTTTTCAGTCGAGTGATGTTTTGTCAAAGCGAAGTGTTTTACAATAAAATATAAGTGGATGGTATTCCAGACTTATAATGTAAACTAGAGCGTCAATAATAGAATTAATTACATGTTAAAATACATCTGTGAAATAAAGCAAATTACTCTCTGGAAAGCTTCCTTAATGATCACAAAGTTGCTATAATGATTTTCCCCTGGGTGTCTTCGGCAGTATGCTTCAGTGAGGTAGCACTATAAATCGGCAAAAGTTCCGGCCTATCACAAGGAGACTTAACACGAACATACCGCAGCCTCCCAAAACACACATACGCACTGGCCACACGCATGCATGTCGCACGCACAGGAGGCCGTCCTTAATTGACCTTAGCTGTTAATAGGACGTTAAACAAATGAAACCAAACCAAACCAAATCGTTGCGTTTCTTGGCTAGGGAACAGATCTCAAAGCCTTCCTCTAAGGGGCGAACGCTAAGCCGATGGCCAAAAATAAAATGAGGCGGTGCCAAGGAGGATATTAGGAAGAAAATTGGCACAGCATATCTCCCTTATCACTTTTTATTTAGATATACATGTACAGTACTACATTGTATTTACAATGTATCCTTTTAAATAGTATCCGATACAAACTTACAAACGTTATTTGAAAAAAAAGTTGCATTTTACGATTATTTACTTGACTCTTTTCAGAACCAATTTACCAAAAGACCTGAAGGCTGATTGATTTGTATATTTTGTGTGAACATCCGAAGCTAACGACCTAGTGCATGTTCTTAATTATCACATTAAAAAACAGTATACGTTCACATAATTGTATTCAATATTCAGGAACCATATCCTCTGAAAACACAATGAATTAGAGTTATTTGCTTGACGATGCAATGTAGTCTTAACGAGCCATTATATAAATGCGATTAAGTAATATATGATGCCGTTATAGAAGTAAAAATGAAGCTTAAAAAGCATGACACTGTTTATCAGGAAGCTGGTAATAACGCTTCTTAAAATTTACTGTTGGAGTCTGCTGTATGTTGTCTTTCCTCTACCTCAGATTGTGATGAATGAGGGAATGGTAAAAAGTGCCACCTTCCAGATACAGGGCATATTCACCGAACGTATATCATTAGCTGTACTCTGTCAATTGTTTCTAACAGTTTGATACATCATTTGAGCACTACTTACACTGGCTTTTAAACCTGTCAACAATTGTGAACGTCATATGATAACAATATATCAAATTTGAAATAAGTCTGATACTACCTCCATATTATATAAAATACATAAAATAACATCTTATTGATAAGAATTTGCAAGATTATAATGGGTTACCTCCGAATATCTAGATACCTCTTGATTGGCCATGGATAATAAGATCTTGGGTACCGTTGACTTTTCCATATCAGTCGCTTACAGCAATCTTAACTTACACAGCAACTGACAGGGACACCGTATCACCTAGCTGTATAATGGTTTCAATTTTCCTCTTCATTTGCTATTGTTCCCCGATACCCCAACCGTCTTGTTTATGTCACATTTGCGACATAAACGGCTTGCTCACGTTTCACATTTCAACAGATATATGTTGACGAAGGCTATCGGGAAGTTTTATGTCAATATCATGACCTCTATTTCCGAGGGTTTCTATTATATATGAGTCGCAGCTAATTGCAAATTGTTATCGGTGATAAATAAGGTAAGGTAGGTCCGATGTGCTTAATCACTAGTTCAACTATTTCTGTTGTACATTTTAAAATTACCACACCCAAAATCTTATTTTGCTCGTATTATGACGCACTTGACTATGTATTCCCTAATGACACTTATTATTACCTGTATGTAAACTAATACACTTTGAAAATGAATCCAATAATTAGGGTTTTTCACCAAATGGTGAAAAGACCTAATTGTTTTTGTTCTGTTTATTAGGGCTTTTCACCAAATGGTGAAAAGACCTATTGTTTTTGTTATGTTTCTTCTTATTATTCTTCCGTTTTTTGTGGAGTGTTTTAAAGTGTTTTAAGGTTGATTGGAAAAAAGATAGGTATTGAGTCTTTTTGATATGTTATAGAGAATAAAATGAAGGTGTTAAAACCCAATATGGCCGCTATGACGTCATACCTAAAAAGTTTTAAATGACCATAACTCGAAAAGCAATTAATATACCGATGTAATGTAATTATATTATTGTAGACAATGACTGGGGCTAACTTTTATATTATTACAAGTTTAAGGTCAGAGGTAGAATAAAAACGCTCGCTAAGGAGTCAAATTAGTCGATTTTTAGAAAATCTTCATTTTTCAATCTTTTTCAAAACAAATTTCTTAGTATGATGCCCCCTGCAGGTAGGGCGTAAGAATTGTACCTGCTGCCCCCATTGATTGATATCGTAAGAGGCGACTAAATTTGGGATCTTATCTTTTCTCTTTCTTAATAACTTTCTTCTTCCTGTTTCCCTTGACAATGCCTCACTTTTGGCCTTTTGATGAGCGTTTGCCCCTTTGAGGAAGGCTTTGGGTTCTGTCCCCTGGTCGAGACATACCAGAGTCTTTAAAAATGGTAGTTGCTACTCCTGCTTAGCGCTCAGCATATTAGGAGTGGGACGACTGGTTCGCTCGTTGTCAGTATAATGTGACCGAGTGGGGTGTGCTGCTGGGTGTCTTCAGCAGTATGCTTCAGTGAGGTAGCACTATAAATCGGCAAAAGTTCCGGCCTATCACAGTGAGACTTCACACGAACATACCGCAGCCTCCCAACACACTCATACGCACTCGCCACACACATGCATGTCGCACGCACGGGAGGCCGTCCTTAAATGACCTTAGCTGTTAATAAGACGTTAAACAAAACAAGAGGCACAGGGGCCTTAACGGTCATCTGACTCTAAATTAAAACCCTTACATTATTGTAGTATGTATTCTCTGTAGCAAGTATATAGTGGCACTGTTGGCCATGGTGACCATCTTGGATTTCTGACCGACCCAATAAATAACAACACTTGGTCTGGACCATCTAAGGATAATTTCTGGTAAGTTAGAGCTGAATCTCACTGGTTGAATTTGAGAAGAAGTTTGAAATAGGCATTGTTCAGGAAAACCATGATTGCACAATCATGTTACAAAATGGCCGCCATGGCTGCCAAGTCAATGATTTTACTAGGCCGAAAAATAACAACACTTTGTTGGCCCTCCTTCCTTAATATCCTCACCAATGTCCAGCTCAATGGCACAAGTGGAACTGGAGAAGAAGTTTAAAATGTGTTTTTCAAGATGGCGGCCATCTTGGATTTCTGGCCAACTCGATAAATAACAACACTTGGTCGGGGTCATATCAGGATCATTTCTGGTAAGTTAGAGCTGATTCCAACTGGTTGAATTTGAGAAGAAATTTGAAATAGGTGTTGTTCAGGAAAACCATGATTGCGCAATAATGTTACAAAATGACCGCCATTGCTGCCATTTCAAAGTTTTTACGAGGCCGAAAAAATAACAACACTATGTTGGCTCGCCTTCCTTGACATCCTCACCCATTTCCAGCTCAATGGCACCCAATGGAACTGGAAAAGAAGTTTTAAATGCGTTTTTCAAAATGGCCGCCATCTTGGATTTCAGACCAATCCAAAAAATAACAAAATACTTGGTCAGGATCATCTCCGGAACATTTCAGGCAAGTTTCAGCCCAACAGCACTGGTGGAACTTGAGAAGCTTAAAATGTGTTTTTCAAAATGCTGGCTATGGCGACCATCTTGGATTTCGGATCGGCCCGAAAAATAAGAACTCTTGGTCAGGATCATATCAGGATCATTTCAGGCAAGTTTCAGCCCAACAGCACAGGTGGAACTTGAGAAGAAGTTTAAAATGTGATTTTCAATATGGCGGCTATGGCGGCCATCTTGGATTTCGAATCGGCCCGAAAAATAACAACACTTTGTGGGGATCATCTCAGGATCCTTTCTGGCAAGTTTCAGCCCAACAGCACAGGTAGAACTTGAGAAGAAGTTTAAAATGTGTTTTTCAAGATGGCGGCCACGGCGTTCATCTTTGATTTCTGACCGACCCGAAAAATAACACTTGGTCGGGATCATATCAGGATCATGTCAGGCAAGTTTCAGCTCAATAGCACTGGTGGAACTTGAGAAGAAGTTTAAAATGTGTTTTTCAAGATGTCGGCTATGGCGGCCATCTTGGATTTCGGACCGACCCGAAAAATCAAAAACTTTTTGG